>NC_071346.1:225000-232500 GCF_027744825.2 Synchiropus splendidus | reverse complement strand
GAAGCTTCTTAGCGCTGTCCGTACCAAGTGAGCCGACCAGATGGAGCTTTATTTTTGAGTGTAACCATGATCCCTATATCCTCTGCTGCAGCAGCTAACCCTGTTTTAAGCTAAGACACTTTGCTCCTGACGCTTCAGGTTTGCCTGCATGAGACCAGCAGGTGACCTACCGTCCTGCATACACACCGGATTACCTGTGTTTACAGCGTGTCACTGCCAGCCGCGGAAGCACATTCACCAACACTTCCAGATGGAACACAGTGACACCAATTTAGATCCCTCATGGACTCCTTCTGGAACTCTTGCAGGAGTCCAAACCCATTGGCATTTGAATATTCACGTTTGCCATATGGTGAAAAATACTAGGGATGACTGATGTCAGGCTTGAGTTACTAATACTCACAGAACGGCCACCCATACCACTTTACAGCAGCCGGCACTTTTTCATCGTCAGTTGCTGACAATTTTATACAGTTGGTGTCTTTACTCCAGTGAAGCTTGTGACCGTCACCCATGTACAAGAAAAACATTCTGAGGAATGTTGTTGAAGCAAACATGCGTATGGGGGAAAAAATAGCTCAAAGTAACTACGTGTGATGGCGTAAGTACTTGGTGAGTACTCGTACACTACTCCCTAGAAAATACAGTTGTCATCGCTACCGCTTTTTCTTTTCCTAATGAAAATCAGAATGGAATAATCACAGAAATGAAACAAAATCTAATCGGCTCAAGACAAAACGTATCGTGTGTTGTTGTTCTTCATGACCCTTGCATTTGGGTTTGACCGAGGACTAGCAGAAGGAATACCCTATTACAGAGTGCAGTGTCACAGAGCAAGTCAGTGGGGACAAATACAATAACAAGTGTCATGTCCCCCTGTATTTCCCCTGTCATTTCGGATGCATGTAGCCTGCATACTTGCGTAACAAAAACGTAGCACTTGTGGACTTACATTTGTTTGAATGTTCTGCATCTGCACTCAGCATCAGACAGGGTCACGCTCAGGCTCTTGGTCAGCTGTGACCTGTAAGATTATACAGATCGGACATATGACAGCAGGTCCAAGATTTAGTCTGGCTTTCTCCAAATGTGGTGATGAAAATGATTGATTTGGTGGTGTAACTGTAAAGGCATATATCGCCAACTGCGTAGTAAACTTGTGCGACTCATGGCTCCGTACTGATGTGTTTGTGATATGTTCTTGTTCACACATGAACTCTGTTTGTTTCTCTCTCTCTGTCTTGTCTTCGTTGTCGTCGTCTCATCCATGTGGGTGATTGTTCCTGGTGACGGTCAATAGAGACGTTTGGTACGCTCATTCCTCCAAAAGGATGACAAGAGTGGCAGCTCGTGAAAATGCTCAGTGTGCTTGCCTTTGCTGTGTGCTCTGATACTAAGCCTCTATTTTTTTGTTGTTCACTTTCTCTCAATCTGGATATCTGCTCTCTGCTGTGTTCCCCATACATTGGTTTGTGTTTGCTTACCATTTCTCTGCTGTGTTTGCCAGCCTTCCCCCAAACTTTGATGCACAAGCTGCACAGAGAAATGTTTCCCCCGTGGCTCCCTCTCTCCCTGAATTAGACTACCACGTAACAGAAATGAAAACTTGGCATGTGTCACTAGTTTGTCCGTCTGGGACGTTCTTGTCTTGTGTTTGTTTCCTTAAGACTGCATTTTAGACACCCCACTTAATCATAAGTTGTATCCAGATGAGAGTTGACTTTTCCCATGTTTCTGTACAAGTTCAATGACCTTTCCCTCTCTGCTGTGATACTGTTTTGTATTTTGGCCTGATGGTCTGACCTCAAACCCCTTTGTTTACAAAATACAAGTCCTCTTTCCACTGTGG
Source organism: Synchiropus splendidus (assembly GCF_027744825.2). Lineage (NCBI taxonomy): Eukaryota > Metazoa > Chordata > Actinopteri > Syngnathiformes > Callionymidae > Synchiropus > Synchiropus splendidus. Next base: position 230,651 of record NC_071346.1, on the reverse strand, counting down.
AATTGTTTTCTAACTTTTTTTTTGTTTTTGTTTTAGTGAAAGAGTTCCTTGCCAAAGCCAAAGAAGATTTCTTACGGAAATGGGAATGCCCACCGCAGGTCAGGGGTCACTTTATTTTCCATGTTTCTGTGCTTGTGATGTGAACATTGTGGCAGCACACGTGCAACTTCAGTGTAACATAAGACCGCAACTCACCACCTCAATATTTGACTAAAAGGACTATTTGACTTCCTTGTGAGTGACTGAATTAACTGTGATGGACTGCACCAAGACTTTTGATTGTCTCTGCTGAAGTTGCAAAGTTTTCATGGCCAGATTGTTTTGTCTTGCCTTGCCTTAGTGGCTTGTCAATGTTGCGTTACACCAGTAGCCAGCTAGCCGACTCCAAACCACACAACACCCACAACATGTTAAGGTCAGCATCAACATCGGTCTAAATCTAATGCATGCCAGTTCACAGAGTAAAATCGGAGAGCTGCCAGTCAGAAACGAGAATAGCGCTGCACTCTTCCCCGTTGCAGACCAACAGGAGCACTATCCAAATTGAAAACTTCATCTAGTCACTTTTGCTTCCATGCTGGCAGGTGTTGAGATGATCGATGTTTCCACCAGATTCGTAGTATGTTGTGCTTCAGGGAAAGGGAGCAGAGCTAACTCCGGTATTTAGTCGCCTGGATCGGTCCGTTTCATCTTGTGTTTCATCGTTGACCTTCTGGTTTGTTGTGGATTGCTGAACTACTTCGGAACCCGTGCGTAACTGAGGCACTGCACTGACAAAGCAAACGAGATTGGAGATAAATTCGTAATGTGATGGATGTAGGTTTGGACTCGTCTTACAAGTTGTTCCTGCAGGTTTCATCTCCGAGTCTGTCACTCAGTCAAAACGCGAACAAGCCCTCACACTCTCAAATTCATTTCCTCACGTTGAGCCTTACATGTGCATGCACAGATTGACAAGAGTTTTCACCGTACACTGAGCTACTGCTGACTCATTGCTATGCAGTTAGGAAAGACCTGATCTCTTTTCCATGGATGTTCACCTCAGATATGTTTGATCCTCAGAGCACAACGTGCCTAGATGACTTTGAGAGACTAAGGACTCTGGGAACGGGCTCATTTGGCAGAGTCATGCTGGTTAAACACAAAGGAACAGAGCAGTATTTTGCTATGAAAATATTGGACAAGCAGAAGGTACGTTTCTGTTTTTCTTTAGTGTGGTAAAGGGCTTATATGTGGTAGTGTTGGAGCATAACTGGGAGCTGCTGTGTCATGACTCCGAGCTCGACTTTCGGGACGAGGTCATCTAATCTCTGTGTATGTGCCAGGTGGTGAAACTTAAGCAAATAGAACACACGTTAAACGAGAAGAGGATATTACAGGCCGTCAGCTTCCCCTTCCTGGTTAAACTTGAGTATGCGTTCAAGGTATGTGACGTTATCTCAGAACAGAAACACTTTCAGTTGCTCATCCCGACATGTTTGTTGTCCTACAGGACAACTCCAATTTGTACATGGTGATGGAGTATGTTCCAGGAGGAGAGATGTTCTCACACCTCAGACGGATCGGAAGGTTCAGGTCAGCCTTGCAGGCATGACAGTGATTCTCATCGGGAGCCATTTCGTTTTGTCAAACTCCACACCCGCCTCCTGTCAACTACGTTGGAGTGGTTGCTGCGAACAACACCCTGAAAGGAACTTCCAACGCACCGTCCTAAATTGTCCTAAATTTGTAGCCCATGAATATTGATGCTGGAGTCGGTGCAGAGATTCTTCAAGCTGAATGTCATTCCGCATCAAGTCACTGGCACTGATGGATGTGTGAACCACCCACCTTTTTAGTCTCAAATGTTGATTGTGGTTGAGACCTGAGGTAGACAAAACTAGTCCAGCCTCTCTGTGCATCTTCAGGATAGTCCACAGGGTTTGGTGGAGTTGGAATGTTTCAATAATCATCTTCTTATTGTCCTCCCAGTGAACCTCACGCTCGCTTCTACGCCGCCCAGATAGTGCTGACATTTGAGTACCTTCATTCACTAGATCTCATATACAGAGATCTGAAACCCGAAAACCTCCTCATCGATCACCATGGATACATCCAGGTCAGTTGTGTGTGTGCGTGTGTGCGTGCGTATGTGCGTGCGTGTGGAGGCAGAAAGCATGGAAACGCACACTCTAGCTCACGGGCTCCGTCAACAGGTGACAGATTTTGGATTTGCCAAGAGGGTGAAGGGCCGGACCTGGACGTTGTGTGGCACACCAGAATACCTGGCTCCTGAAATCATCCTCAGCAAAGTAAGTCCTTTCTTAGGTGTCAGGTTATTGTAGGGTTTTCAATAAGTGGGAGCATGTTGTGACTCTCCGGCATGCACACCGTCTCCTGTGTGTTTGCACCTTGACTTGCCTGTGTCCTGCTCTGGGACGTCCCGTATCTGGTCCTCTAAGCTGTCAGACTAGAGTTATGTCCTGTTGAGTTCACCACGTACAGAAGTTTTTCCTGAGCGCTTGGTCACTTCCACACTGATTTCTTGTCAGGGCTATAACAAGGCTGTGGACTGGTGGGCTCTGGGCGTCCTCATCTATGAAATGGCGGCTGGTTACCCTCCTTTCTTTGCAGACCAGCCTATCCAGATCTACGAGAAGATTGTGTCCGGAAAGGTGGGAGGTCTTTTTTTCCACTTCAAGTAAATTGTCATAGTGATTTGCTGAGCACTTAAAGTTGCGGTGGGTGGGGGGTAAAACGTAGTCATGAAATGGATTTGAAAGTGTTGGAACGATGAAATTGCGGCGAAGGGCACAGAGCACTTGCCGGTGAGGCGTGGTTGCTCAGAGGATGCAACCCCTCGGTCGTCTCTCAGCCTGCTGGAGCCGCTTCAGACCACAGTCACGGGTGATGTGTTTAGATTCATTTGTTCTATTCAGTTACTCTTTACTGAACGGCTCCTTGCACAAAAAGCTCTGCAGAACATTGAAAGAAGCGAGGGGCTCAGTTCAGATGCTGGTCTGTCCTTGTTGCAGACCACCAGTGCGGCAGGTGATGCTGGCTGACCTGCTCTGGATCTTGCCGCCTGCTAACACCTGCAGCAACTGTGATTCCACTTAATTGGTCTCCGTCTGTCTCTCTTGATGTGGTCCCTTCTGCCCAGGTGAGATTTCCATCCCACTTCAGCTCCGACTTGAAGGACTTGTTGAGAAACCTGCTGCAGGTGGATCTGACCAAACGCTATGGGAATTTGAAGAATGGCGTCAACGACATCAAGGGGCACAAGTGGTTCGCAACTACGGACTGGATCGCCATCTACGAGAGGAAGGCAAGACACCCGTCACTGTTGCATTCTGGCCAAGCTCGCGGCTCCAGCCGTGTGAATGTGGCCACGATACGGTGGCGTTACCACCAAGACGTGGCTGCCCGCTTGGTGGCTGTGTGGGTTCTCTGAAGTGCTCCGGTCTGTAATGGTGGTGACGGAGAGGAGGGCGAGGTGAAGCCAGTGTGAGAGCAGTGGGGGGAGAGCGGAGCTGCCCTGTGACTGACATGAGAGCGTGTTCTGCCCACAGGTGTCCCTAAATGAGCACTACTGCGCTGTGTGTAGCCTGTTTCCATGTCCAGACATGTGCACTGTGAGAGTGCAACACGCGTGTAGATATGATGAAGTGGTGTTGTGTGACACAAAAGATGAAGAAATTTTGGAACGCCTCATTGGGCCGTGCGACTGCATGTGCATCACCATGTGACACGCTTTGCTCTGGCCGCTACAGGTGGAAGCTCCGTTCATACCAAAGTGCAGAGGCCCGGGTGACACCAGCAACTTCGACGACTACGAGGAAGAGGAGATCCGTGTTTCGCTAACGGAGAAATGTGCAAAGGAGTTTGCCGAATTTTAGCTGAGCAAGGGAGAGATCCATCAGGGAACTAACCGGGATCTTTGCACTCGAAAGACTTGGGATGGAGCTGAGACCAGATCAGATCGACGTCTCTTCATTCCGCCCAGCTGAGTGAGATTTGCCATGATCCTTTGGTGCCGATCACCTGTCACCGTCACACACTCACACACCTGCATATTAAAGCACCACTCTTTTGTTCTTGTTTTTCATTTAACCCACCTTTTTTAACGCCCCAACTCTTAGTTATTAAGGTTGTAACGCCCCCTTCAAATGTGATTTTTAACTGGTGAGGAGACAAAGGCCAATGATCACACACACACACACACACAAGCCGAGGTTTGCTGACACAATGGGGTCGATGGGGTGTGTATTCCATGGTCTGTTACAGCCTGGTGTTCCGGCGGCAAGTGTGACGTTTGGCCCGCTTCAGGCGTAGTGTTTGTCCTTTGGTGCATATCTGTTGGTTTCTGTAAGAACTCACCGAGTGTTGACACCTGACCAAACGGTGAAGATGGGCTGGGCCAGCTGAAGTCGGCCTGGTTAGACAGTGAAGACGCGCGTTCCGCCTGCTGTCGTTTCCTTGTCTGAGCGCCATGCTACATGCTGGTGGAACAGTGTGGCACCAGAGTTGGAACTGAATCCCATTTTAGGATTAAGGAAGGAGGCTTAATGATGTTGAAGCAACATTGAATGCAAAAAAGTGTTTAAATTCAGATTACAGAAGAGTACGCCGTTTCTTTTCTTAAAGAATGTCTTTTAGATTTCCTCATGGCACTGGTGAGACTGCAGAGCGCCCTTTGTATCACATGTAACCCTGTATTGTTACGCTCATGACATGATATGCATCCTTTCATATGTTTTTATTTATACACATTAGAGATGCTAATAAATTTTATTTTTACGAGTGTTGATCATGTGTCACTTGCAGTCAATTTGGATGCTAGAACTGAATGGCTCTTGGTTCAACCACATATTTACCCCAAATAGTAACTTGTGCTGGGCATCATGTTTTACAGCAAAACTAAAAAAAACAAATGTTCAGATTTAAGGTTCATCCAGGAAAATTTCATCAGAGAGGCCTGATAAGATCTCAGTTTTGAATCCAGGTTGGGCAAATACACCCGTAGCAAATGTGAACGAGATGGAGAGCCACTGTTTTTCTGTGCAGACGCGAGTCACATTTGGGGGCAAAAGTTGGTCTACTTGAAAGGACCAACCCAGTAAGGTGTTAATGGGTGGTGGGTTTTGTTTGAAGACACCGTGGCCACTGTCCAGGACACGTGCGCTGAAGGGGCGGCCATGTTGAAACTCTGCACAACACCTCCACATCCAAAAGTCACAGAAAGACACAAGCTTTCTCTGCGTATCGGTGCATTTACTGACAAGAGGCGGGGTGTCACTTGGAGCTGGTGTACTTGGTGACGGCCTTGGTGCCCTCGGACACGGCGTGCTTGGCCAGCTCTCCCGGGAGCAGCAGCCGGACGGCGGTCTGCACCTCCCTGCTGGAGATGGTGGAGCGCTTGTTGTACTGCGCCAGGCGCGAGGCCTCTGTGGCGATCCTCTCAAACAGGTCGTTGACGAAGGAGTTCATGATGCTCATGGCTTTGCTGGAGATGCCGGTGTCGGGGTGAACCTGGGGTCAGACACAGAGTTTCACTGCAGCCCAGGGCCACGTGCTGTGGCGGGAAGCGGCCTCACCTGCTTGAGCACCTTGTAGATGTACATGGCGTAGGTCTCCTTCCTCTTGACTTTCCGCTTGGCTTTCCTGTCGGC
>NC_071346.1:215000-220000 GCF_027744825.2 Synchiropus splendidus | reverse complement strand
GGAAGTCGGTCACATGATCAAACCTGCTCCACGTCACCCACGTCCTCCTCCTTCCTCTGACTCGGAGCGGACAGTTGCACCCACAAGTCCAATGCCTGCATTGGATTTCAGGTCAAGTCACGAGAGTCGCGAGGTGGAGCGCGGCTGCCGAAGCCTCGCAGAGCCACAAGCAAGGATACACGCAGCAGCAAGATGGCCGCCAGCAAGCCGAAGGCCGGCATGTAGTAGCCGATGGAGACGAAGTGGGAGAGCGAGGGCATCAGGTAGAAGAAGTAGGACTGATGCAGTCGCTCCAGGAGATTGTTCAGCTTGCGGAACATTCCCTCCAGCAGCCTGACGGGAGACCACAGGAGGATCAGCACCGCTCCGGCCGACCGACCGACCGACCGACCGACCGCGCCCCACCTGCCCACCGTGGCGGCGTCCGTCTTGTACGGGCGGAAGCTGTTGATTCCCTTGACGGTGGCGGCTTCGATGTGGTAGCGCAGGAAGAGGCCGTGGTGGCCCCAGGGCCGGCCGCTGGCCTGCTTCAGCACCATCAGCATCATGGTCTGCGCGGCGTGGCTGTAGCCCGACACCCCGTCCCAGTCGCTCCTCTGCAGCTGTGGAGCAGAGGCGCAGTGCGTCAGCGGCGGCCGGCCGGCCGGCGGGCGGACGCTCGCCGCTACCTTCCCCTGGATGGTGCAGCCCACGCCGATCTTCTGGCAGAAAGCGTGGAAGAGGTTGGTCAAGTCCAGGTTGGGGAGCTGACCGTTGAGACCCTCCAGGACCACGTCCAGGCTGGTCACCACGTCACTGCTGAGCTCCAGACACACGGCCGCCTGGATGGAGCCGCCGCGGCCCTGCAGCGGGGACCACCTCATGCCTGCGGGAGGACCCCAGGATCAGACTCCCAGTGACTGCGCCGTGGCAGCGGGCCGTGATCACCTGTGCTGTTGGTGTGGTGGTAGCCCTCCAGCCAGGCCTGCATGCCCAGCAGGTCGTGCTCGTGCACAAGGAAGATGAGATCTTTGGCCCAGAACACCTGACCTGTGCAGCAGCAGAGCAGCGGGCGTCAGCAGCAGCAGCAGCGGCGCGCCCCCCGCCCCCCTCACTCACCTCTGAAGTACTGGGCCAAGGCCAGCAGCAGCCCCACCGCCTGGTTGTTGCTCTCGCCCGGGCTGCACGGGGCGCTCAGCACCAGGGCCTCGGTCCGAGGAGCTCTGGGGGCTCGCAGGATCCCGTAGACGTTGGTCCCCTTCACCATCTGTCACGGGCGGCAGGAGCGAGGTGAGCGCGCGCCGCACCAGACGGAAGCCCACTCGCTACTCACGTATCTTTCTTTGCTCTCGTCCGGGAAGGGCAGAGTGCGCGAGAAGCTCTGGCTGTAAGGCTCCAGGCCGCGAGACTGCAGGGCCTTCAGCAGCCACTCCACCGGCATCCCGCTGCAGAGCGCACGCGCACACACACTCAGTCGCACACCCTCGGCGGCCGCGGCCGCGGCCACTTACCCGGCCCTGCGCTTGTGCGCCCCGAACTCCCGGCCAGCCGCCAGCGCGCGCTCCCCGGAGGGGAACCGCTCCTCCACCATGGTGGAACCCATGGCGTTCTCCGACATGTAGGTCCGCAGGGTGAAGGGCTCGAAGGCCAGAGCCATGAACCAGGCCACGGCAGCCATGTAGCACAGCACACTGGCACGCGCAGAGCGGGGCACGGTGAGCACGCAGACCGTCTCTCGGGTGACGCCGCGCTTCATCATGCAAATCCACTCACCACAGCGGAGCGTTGAGGCGCGTGAGCAGCCCGATCAGCGCGAGTCTTCGGTTCGGATCCGACAGGAGCCCCATGATTCCTGGCACCGAAGTCGAACACACGGTGCTGAATCCACGGCTTTGGCTGGTGCTCACACGCTCGCTCTGACAATTAGACGCGACCGTGAGGCGAACATGAAGTGACCAGCGTCCAAACACGGCGTCGCGCGGACACTCACCGCAGCAGCAGCTCGCCGACCAAACCAAGGGTTCACAAGCGGAAGACTCCGCGCTCCTCTCAGTCGCCGCTCCTTCCGGCTCGCATCGTTTCCACCCGGAGAGAAAAACGCGACGGACAAACATCCGGTCCTCGCCAAATTAAAAGACCAACGATTTGAGACGATGGAAAACGGGGGCGCGATTTTCCAAGTGCGGACGACAAACAAGGTAAACCGAATGCAAGTCATCACGGTCATATGACATTTATTCACATCGCTCCAGCGGGTGGTCAAGTTGTACTGGAGAAGTCCGTCAAGACTTCCCAGTCCCACGCCAACGTTCACACAGGCGGCCGCCCCTTCGTGACGGTGCAGCACGCGCCTGTGGGCCAGATGCTGGCGCAGCCAGCCTTGAACCCGCCGCTTCACCTGCCACCGTGACAGCGGTCCGCTGCCGCCAGTCACTCGCCAGCCGGCGCCGACACCTCCTGCAGGTGGCGTCGCACCACCTCATCCAGCACCTTGCTGACGCCTTTACACGCCGTCATGGCGGCTTCGATCAGAGCCTCCAGGTGGTCCTGATGCAGCCTGGCGTCCATCTGCACCAGCGCGATCTGTCCACCGCGGGGCAGCAGCGCCAGAGCCAGAGAGCTCACGCCGCCGCTTTCCTCTATGTAGGAGAGATCGGCGAGGGCGCTGTCGTCCACGAAGCCCACGGTGCAGGCGCACACGTAATCCCTCATGGGTATGCCGGCGTCAATCACCGCCAGAGTGGCGGCGTTGACGCAGCCGCTGTAGTTGCCTCCGTCAGACTGAAGGATCTGTTTGGAGAAGACAACAGTCACTTTCACGGCGCGTGGGGAACAGAGTCCACGCCGTCCCACTACCTTGACGTAGATGTCGATCTGGGATCGCGGATACAGCTGCGTCATCACGGCCGCCTCAAACGTCTGCTTCAGGTGCAGACTCATCTCGGTGGACTTGCGATCGCCGTGTGGCCGGCGCTTCCTCTCGGACGTGCTGAAGGTGGCCATGCTGTACTGGCAGTTGATGACGGCCCGGTCGTGCAGGGTCCTGCCGCGAGAGCCGCGCATCTACAGGAGAGACACCACAGCCATGACGTGGACCAAACACCGGCCAGGTCTCAGCAGCCAAGACACCGGCGGTCCAACCGAGGACCACCACCTCAGACATGGAGGTCTCCGGAAGGTCATCTGGGGCAGGGATTCTTGACCGTGGTGCTGCGGCGAGCGCCTCCTAGAGGACCGCCAGACGCTCGCCTCTAACCCATGAGCCAGGTGTGGTGGCAGCAGTGAGTCAGTGAACTGACCTGACCGCTGCTCATCTGCGAGAGTCACCAACTATGGAGAAGCTCTTGGAAAGAAACAATGAAGAAGGAAGTGGTGGCGCCCCCTACAGTACACACTGTTCCCTGCTGGAGCAGGTTTGACAATGAATTAGAACATTTCATGGAGACACTTGTTCTGGGAAAGGTGGGCCCAGATCAGACAGGTTCCGAGCCCCTGATCGTGGCCGAACTCAGCTGCCGCAGAGCATCATGGGACGTGTCTGTGACCGACACCGCTGCCGTTGAGACGGACGGCACCTCACATGTCACGCGACAGAAGACCTGACCTCACGTGCTCGGTTGTGACCTGTACGCTACTGGACGTCCATGTTGTCATGTCTTTCATTCAGGCGGGGCTCTCCACTCACTTCGTGCGGGCCGTAGACAACAGCCAGGACCTTGGTGTTTCCCTGCTCCAGATAGGCGGAACCGTCCGCCTGAGCGAACACGCCCATCCGAGCCTGGACCTTCCGCAGCTCCGCCGCTCGCCGTCCATCCTGGCGGTAGCCCTGCTCCGACAGCAGCTCCACGCCCGCCATCTTGCCTCCGTGCGCCGCGTGTCTGTCACTACTAACTACATTACCCACAAACGCTTTCGCCGCTGGACACTAGCGTCATCACAACGATCATCATTGGGTCTGAAAATGCCACACTGACCAAATGAAAATCGTGGCCCACACTGAAAGCGCCTGTCACTGGCCTTGTCACTGCCCTATTTGCTTCTTCATCCCGTTTTGCTTCCAGGGCTCAGGCTTATGACGCCATTTCCTGTCCGCGTGCGCACATTGGTATTTCAAGACGAAGAAGAGTATATACTCATATGAACTGAGACCTCGTAGGCAAGATAGAAAACTGCGTGCAAATTGCACAGAAAGATCCAATTATTTCATCTGAAATCTTGTTAAAATATCTGAATTGTTGAATACAAGTCAAATGTAGTGATATATATATATAATAAGGTTAAAATACAGTTAATGCGTGGGCGTAGTACTTTAGTAATTCAAAGTCTGCTTCTCTTGATGAAAAACAAGCGTGTAGTGAGGCGTGGCGTAATGACGTTGCTCATTTTATTCTAATTTATGCTACACCCATGTGCGCATGTGGACAGGAAATGACGTCTTGAAATACCAACGTGCGCATGCGGACAGGAAATGACGCCATAAGCCTGAGCCCTGGAAGCAAAACGGGATGAAGAAGCAAATAGGGCAGTGACAACAGTGCGTCCGACCACCACCGTCACCGAGCGCGTCCGACCTGCCGCGGGTTGATGACGTCACATCCGGCAGCTGTGTTTTGGTCATTAGAAAGTTTTACTGAGTCAGATGAAATTGAAATGAAAGATTTGACGACACGCTGTACCACACGACGGTGGTTACTGTCAGTGGAAGTCAAGTTCTTCTGCGCGGGCTGGTGAACAAGGCGTCGTGATTGGCTGACATGGACAAGACCCCGCGCATGTCAGCCAATCACGACGCTTGCTTCTGCTAAGCAGGAAGTGGTAGGACGGATTCGGGGAGGATGAGAGGCGCCATGTTCCTCTGACGGCCGGACCCCATGATCTTCAGCGGTGTCCAGTTGTGTGCTGATGGGGCCGAGATGATCATTATGACCAAGAAAGAACCTCGTTTGGTCCATTCTACATAAATCACATCAAACTAGGAATCGTCTCCGGTGCAGTCGTGCACGAATCACACGTGACATCAA
>NC_071346.1:15000-210000 GCF_027744825.2 Synchiropus splendidus | reverse complement strand
GGAGACGGAGCCGACCTTTCCAAAGCCACTGCACCCACTTTGATGAGGTTCGGATAGAGTCCGGCCAGCAGCACGGCGCTCAGCAGCTGATCCTGCTGGCTGTGCTGGTTGTAGTGACCGCTGCGCCGCTGACACTCGCTGGCTGCAGGCACCATCTGAGCCTCGCGCAGGTTGTCACTGAACTGGGAGATGAGACCTGTGGGGCAGACCATCCTCAACAGCCACTTCCCAACCTTCTGCACCAGGGCTCTCCAACTGACCCATGAAAGGGCCACAGCGTGTCCAGGTTTTGGTTGCAACCAAACTTCGTCCGGTCATGGCGCGACTGCCGCTCTGGTGCTGCAGCCCTTTGAGGAGCGGCTGGAGAGCCCTGTTCTAAACTGACCGTTGATGAAGCGGAGACTGGACCGTGACAGACAATACTTGGCGAGATAGTCGTCTCTGTCCTCTCTGCCTCCTTCGTACTGGACCTGCCTCCAGCCCAGCACCACTCGGCTGAACACCAAATAGTCGCTGTGGCTGGAGTCACTCAGAGACTGTTTGGCCTGGAAGAAAGAGCCACTCAACTTCAAACATCGGCAAAACCCTCCGGCCCTCAGAAACCCACCTTGTTCACCAGAGCCCGGTTCTGCAGGCTGTTGTGAAAGGGGTCTCGGCTCAGGCACGCAGCCACAGACAACATCGGCAGCACGCAGCGGAACACGGCGCTGAGGACCAGCACTTTGCCCAGGCGCGGGTCACACGACAGGACAGCAACACGAGCCCCGAGAGGAGTCAAGTTCTCCGCCCGGTCCAGAACTCCTGCGATGAAAAGGGCCGCAGGTGACGTCATGTCCAGCTGCAGGTCACCATCATCACGCACCGATGTCTTGAAGGTTCCGAACAGCTTCGGTCACGGCCCCCTGAGAAGGACTGTCGAGCACTTGGGATAAGAACTCCACAGCCTTGGCAGACAGAAACAGCAAAGTTCAGACGAAGACGGTGGAGAGGGAGCAGCGTGTGGCTCAGAACCTTGCAGTGTGGACTGTGGATTTTGGCCTGGACCACTAAACTCTCCAGCGGCGTGCGCAGGATCTCAGGAACGGGGAACGGAGTCATGTCGTGCAGCTGCCTCCGTGGGAACAGGTGATAGGAGCGTCCCGGCTGACAGCGACCGGCTCGGCCTTTCCTCTGCCTCACGTTGGACTGAGACACCCACACGGTGTCCAGGCAGGACACCTGAAGCACCCGGCAGTTAGGAGCTGGTCCAGCCACGCCACCGCTGCAGGCCAAGCACGCACCTTCGTCCGTGGGTCGTAGCTCAGCTCTTTGTGGGTCCCGGTGTCCACCACGTGCACGACGTCGTCAATCGTGATGGACGTCTCTGCGATGTTGGTGGCGAGAACGATTTTCCTGCGATGCTCGGGCAGACGCTGGAACACGGCCTGCTGGTCCGTCACTGACAAACTGGAGTGCACTGGACACAGCAGAGGCAAAGAGCGGGTGAAGGCGTCGGCAAGACCCAAGGCTGCCACTGTGGGGGGGGGAGCCGTGCAGCGCCCTGGCTTGGACAAACATTTGCCCTCCACCGCTTGCAAATGTGAGTGAATTGACCGGCGCTCAATGGTGCCAACAGCTCGCCGGCACGCCGGCCAGCCAGTCACCAAATACTGCACCCAACACACTAGGTACGTGTCCAGGCGCTGGCGTCTCAGCGCTGAGGAGCCAACCTTCTCTCCCTCAGTTCAAATGTTCCTATTCTCGCTGCGGACACCAAACGGTTCAGGGAGTTTCTGCGTTCACGGCACCATCACGTCACTCGCCTGAGCTCGAGTGGCTCATTTCAGTGCTGCATGGAAGCTACTGTAAGATGCTTTCACTCGTGTCAGAGTCCTGCAACATTCAGACAACACTGAAGATGGTGCTTACACGGCAGGATCATCTGCGAGCCGTGGGAGAAGTGGGGCTTCTCTTCCAGGGTCTCCTGCACGGCCTTGATGTCCTGCCATCCAGGGAGGAAACACAAGATGGCTCCTGCGTGACATTCCATCAGTGATTCTCAAGAGCTGAGGGACTTCATCATCGCACAGCACCAGAGCAGTCACCTGGCCGGCCACTTCTGTCGATGTGCTCAATCACATCAGCCACCAAAGCGACATCTGGAGACAGATCGTCCGCTTCTCCCTTCTGAAAAGATCAGACACAAAACGTACACACCTGGACACCAGCCTACACAACACCTTTGGAGTTGGCTCCTCACCTTCCCAGCCGCCTCCTCTTCTTCTTCCTCCTCCTCCTCCTCACGGCGGCTCAGACCACTCCCCATCTCTCTCAGAATGTCCTCCAGGTACAGGTCTTGCACGGGGTGCATGAATCCAGGCACCTTCACCACTGGACAGCCTCCGAAATACTGGGCCAGTCTCTGGTTGTCCCCAGTGGCGCTCATGAGCACCACCCGCAGGTGAGGGTTCTGTTGCAAGGTGCTTCTCAGCAGAGCTAGCAGCAGGTCGGTGTTGATGTCCCTCTCGTGCACTTCGTCCACAAACACGTGACTGATGCCCCTCAAGGTCGGGTTTGACTGCAGCTTCCTCAGCAACACGCCCACAGTGAGAAAGAGCAGCGCTCCTGCACTGCGCTCCGGAGGTCTGCTCTCCAGTCTCACCTGCAACAGTTGACAGTGGAGCTCCTTAGCTTGAGATGAGCAATGATGAATCTAGAGTGTCCGGGGCACGTTCGCCGACCTGATAACCCACGGAGTGTTTCAGAGCCGGACCCAGCTCGTGAGCCACACGATGAGCAACAGACACCGCGCTTATTCGCCGCGGTTGGGTCACCAGGACGTTGCACTGGGCTCCCCGTCCTCCTCTGCCGCTCTCCTCCAGAAAGAAGCGCGGGATCCTGGTGGTTTTGCCGCAGCCCGTCTCCCCAGCGATCACCACCACCCTGGAGGACTGGACGGCGGAGAGCACCTGCTGTCTGTGCGCGTCCACCGGAAGCGGCGGGCTCAGATCTGGGTTGACCTTTTCCCACTCCTTCTGCAGCTCCATGTTGAGATGGTGGACCTCCTCTTCACTCAGGGGTCTGTAGGGTCTGCCGGTGATGCCGTCAGTCACGCAGGCCTCATCTGCCTCCTGGCCGTGAGGCCGCGAGACTTGCCATCTCGTCTCTTCGTCCTCGATCGGGTACTGCGAGGGGCTCAGTCATGACTTGTACAGATCACAGGAGCCATCGTTGCTTGGGCTTCTTCATCACCTGTGCCAGGTATTCCCTCATCTGATCCTGCAGATATTCTGGAACCTCCACGGTCAGCGGGCGTCTCTCCCGCTCACTGGCCGCCTGCACCTGCTCACTATGGTACTTGGCATGAGTCAGCGGGTTGTTGTTCTTGTCCAGAAGATTCAGCTCCTGAACGACAAAACGGTGGTTACAATACCGTCCAACATCCATTCAATCACTGACCCTCACTTTAAGCTTCATGCAGGCCAGTGCTGCGGCCCTTTTCTCCGCTACGGCCTTGTTGTTCGACGAAGCAGTGAAGGTCATTTTCTCAGGCCACAGCAACATCAGCTGACACGTCTTCAGCCTCCCACCGCTCCATCTGACGTTTATCACGTCCTGCATTCATAACAGAACAGAACAGAACAGTTACATTACAATACATTACACTGACACAAACGGCACCAACCTTGACGCTGCCTGTTGCCGTGGCTACCTGCACCACTCGGAACAGGAGTTCTTTGGGATGAGGGAACAGGGCAAGTGCTTCGGATATCGCAAGCTTTTTTTCACCGTTGACTTCATCACTAGGCGCCTGGAAGCTTTCAGTCCAATCTTGCTGTAGATGGTGACTCCAGGAAGAGAGCAGTTTCTCCCTCTCCCGGCTGCTTCTTCTCCTGGGAAGCTGGTTGTCTGGACCAATCAGGCCCAGTTCCTGTGAAGCAAGCGGAGCGATGTTGGAGAGGGGTCTCACTTGACCTTGTGTCTCGTGCACTCTCTGGAACACCTTCAGTTTGAGGCACGCAGCCGCTGCAGCAAACCGTTCGGCGTCAAACCTCTTGGTGGCGCAGCCTTCCTCTTGGATTTTGCGAGGCCACAGCACCGTGACAGTGGCTCTCTGCAATGACAACCCAGCACTGATGCCAAGGCTCCTGATGAAGCTGAGGTTCACACCACTCTGACCTTCAGGCCGGCTTCCTCCGTGCAGCTGTACCGGATGACCTGCGAGAGGTCATTGAGTCCCAAACACCTCGCGATAGAGTTGTTCAGCAGATTTTTAGGCTGCGGAAACTCCTCCAGAAGACTGGACGCTTCAAGACAGACGTGAGACACATGAGGATCCGAGAACAGGCGCGCAGATGCGACGGTGACCGCGCCTCCTCCGCTCACCTCGTCTGTCTCGGAGCGACTCGGAATCACCAAAGCGTCCGCTTTTCGATCGGAACCAGCGCATTGTACCCCTGGAGTCCAACGATGTTCTCAGGGTGGCGTTAGAGCATTTTCCGAAGCAACACAAGCCTCGGAGCCGCACGAGTGAAACACCGGGCAGCGCCATCTTTAAACGGCAGTTACTTCTTCTTCTTCTGCTGCTGCTGTTGTTGTTGCGCAGCGACACCGTCTGGTGGGAGATTGTCACAACGCGCTGCGCTGAAGTTGTTTGTTCACAAAGAACAGTTTTTGTTTTGTTTTTGTCGTTAATCGACAGGGCAATTGAAGGCAGCTATGATCCATTCCAAGGATATCGATGGCAAATAGCAGATAACATGACACATGAGTTTTTTTTAAAAAACGTTTTATATAATAAATAAATGGTTATCATTTACAATTAAAAACAATAAAACAGAGTACTGTCCAGTCGTGACGTCGTTATTTTTGAGCGTGAGTATTTTCTATGATTAATTTCGTAAGTATCGTTGAGCACAAAAGCTATGTTCAGTGGATTCATGTATTGGGCTCAATTAAAGACAGGCCCAGGTATTTAAAGGAATAACATTGATTGCTTTAGGACACGAACACAAAGACGTTTACAGAATCCACTTGTGCTATCAGTTGTGACGGAGGCCACTGTGTTGACATCACCTGGAGAGTGGAGGCCAGACTCCCACGGCTTGTCTCCACTCCAGTCCATAAACAGGTGCCGAGGAGACTTTGAGCGCATTACCAATGGAAGCTGCCTTTGTCCTGCTGATGCTGGTGACAGCTGGTGAGTTAGTGAGGCCACACCGCCATCAGGGTGAGGAGTCAACAGTCCGTGTCTCCCAGTGTCCGGGTGCGGCGAGCCCAGCCACAGGCCCGACACGTCGCGCGTGGTCAATGGCGTCGAAGCTCGGCCGCACAGCTGGCCGTGGCAGGTCTCCCTCGAGTCCTTCTACCCCACATGTGGAGGCAGCCTCATCGCAGCAAACTGGGTTCTGACCGCGGCCCACTGCATCACGTACGTCCCTCCCGCCCGGGTCACCTCGGCACCTGCCTCGTGGCTGGAGTGCTCCAGGTGTCTCTGGTGTGGCTTCAGATGAACTTGTTTCCTCGCTCCAGCTTCCACACGTACCGGGTGGTCCTCGCGGAGCACGACATGAGCCAGGAGGAGGGTCCTGAACAGTCCATCAGGGTGGAAAAGATGATCCTGCATCCGCAGTGGAACGACAACTGTCCATCCTGCGGGTGAGTTTGACTTTCCGCCGCAGACAAACTGGCGCTCGCAGCACGCCACCATGCGATGAGACCGCACCTAATTAAACGCATGAAAAAGAAGTGCAAACATCCAAACACACGAGTAACACACCGTGAATGGTGGTCTGGAACGTGGCGGGTTTCGCCCCGGAACTCAAAGTCGCTTGGATCGGAGGCGGATTCACTTGTCTTGGTTACAAACCGGCCTTTTTACTGCCCCCTCCGTTTCCGTGTCACTTCTTGATTCCACTGGGGTTGAGGGGTGCAGCACGAGGGCCTCACACTCGCGGCCCGCCAGGGGTCCTCACAGCACGGGTGCAGGCCTAAAGAGAGGCTCCTGCTGGGCGCGAGGCGAGCCGCCCTGGTCTTGAGCGCCAAGTCAGAGCTTGTATTCACTGAGCGAAAGCACGGAAATGTGGTTTTCCTGATTGTATTGGATGGAGACAGCGGGTTGCCAGAGTTGTTGTTTTTGTCTGTAGCAGTGACATCGCCTTGCTGAAGCTGGAGAGGAGTGCTGTCATCAGTGACAAGGTCCAGCTGGCCTGTCTGCCCAAGCACCAAGAGGTTCTGGCCCACATGCAGCCCTGCTATGTCACCGGCTGGGGGCGCCTCTACAGTAAGATTAGACACCCCCCCACCCCCCATCACACATGTGAGTATGACACGTTACCCAGTTGATGTCCTGTTCCAGCTGGTGGTCCTCGGGCAAGCAGACTGCAGCAGGCGCGCCTCCCAGTGGTGGAACACAGCGTGTGCAGTCGGTCTGACTGGTGGGGAAGTTCTGCCAAGACCACCATGGTGTGCGCGGGAGGAGAGAGCGAGTCCGCATGTCACGTAAGACTGCCAGGGAAACCTGCGGAGATCTTCAATGGCAATTCAAAAGGGAACAGAATTCAGGCCAGTAAAGACGCTCTTTTCACTCGTGAGGGTCAAACCAGGGCCTCCAGCTGACGTTGAGGAACTGAGCGTGAGCGCTCACCCACCTCAGTCTTTTATTGAAGCCAGAGATGAGGTGTGGCAACCAATCATCACACTGGAAAACTAGCACCCGGTTGTTTCAAGGCACGTGACTCCTCTTCGGGTGCTTTCACACAAGGGGTTCTGTCTCGAGACAGGACACACGACGTGTGGTTATTGTGTGGCCTTGTTGCCGCGTGTTCTCTTCAGCCGTGCACAGTGACACTGCACCACAGTTAACACAGCGTTTGATTCATTCTTTTACAAAGACAAAGCCACATGACACTCTTTGGCTAAAAAGCACCACCTCCGCGCTGGGGGGAGAAAAAACAAACAATATACCGTATGATCAGTCAATACGTACTGTAGTTCATGACCAGTGAGATTTCCATCATACCGCGATAATGTTGCAAGCGTCAGAGTAAGTTGCATTTCTGTTACATTGACGTGTTTGCACTTGTTTTCTAAACTGCTACACCAATATAGAACTGAGTTCAGAAAGTACCATTTTACAACCACTGATTCCTATGGTTAAATACCTTTTCGATTTCAGAATGATGTCGATGTCAAGTCCTTGGCTCCAGGGGAGATAGAATTCAACATGCACTGCTTGAATACATAGAAGTGAAGTGCAACTGCCCCCGTGAGAGGTCAGAGCTGGGCCATCGTTGGCTGTACTGCCACCATAACAAGGAAAGGAAGGAACTACGGAACTCGGGATCCCTCTCTCACCAGGAGGCAGGCGACGGCCCAACGTCGCCCCAGCGGAGCAAGTAGCGTAGGCAGGCTTGTCATTTAGCTAACCCAATATGGAGAGGAACTGATTTGTTCCATCAGGGTCCTTTTGGGATGTTGAGTGAACGTTAAAAACACAGTGAATGGCCCTGCCATTTAGTTTGATATTTCCAACTGGCTCATGGAAAATGCATGAATTCTAATTAAAAATGAATGTAGAAGGCTTCGGCCAGACGTGAACTGGCAACCTGGTGAGCCTGGTGAGGGACGTGCTCCACCCACTACTGCGAAGTCACATGACTGAGTGCTGCCCTGCTTGCCTCACCTTCACTTTGACAGAACGGACGCCACTGTCTGTTGCGTTTCAAGAGCTGCCAGCCACAGATTCCTCTGGAGGCAAGTGACACGGCTCCTCTATCTGACCTGACAGGGCGACTCCGGCGGCCCCCTCAACTGCCAAGGCAGGGATGGCAGATGGTACGTCCAGGGAGTGACAAGCTTTGTGGACGGACGTGGGTGCAACACTCTGAAGAAACCCACAGTCTTCACACGCGTGGCCTCATTCATCCCGTGGATCACTGAGGTGAGGCAGAGACAACTTCAAAACCATCGATAACAAAACCATGTGCAACTCAAACCTCTACTTACTTCAACAGACCATGTCCAAAAACTGAAAGTACCCTCCCTGAGGTAGCACAATAAAAGGTTTATCTTTGGAGTCTGTGCATTTTTATACAAAGGGAAATCAGGGGTTCAATGAATCTCACAACATGTGGTGACGTGACAACAGTGTGCAAAATATTTCACAAGCAAAAGACACTTTTCTTAAAAAGGAAGTGCATTCCTTGTGCTATTATTTATCGACATTTAAAAGTAATCTTCACTTGTGAGAAACATTTTTCTGGGGTGAAACATCTTGTTGCTCAAAAAGCATTTCATGAAATAACTTTCAAATTATTGAAATTTCCAAAACTATTCTTCACATAGCTAGAATTTATTTTAGAAATATGTCGATGAAACAAATATTTTTTGTTGATATTTATTTTCAGATCATATTTTTGTCCATATAATAATTTAATAATTTATCAGAAATGGTTATTCATATATTTACATCCATTTTGATTAAAATAAAAATTAGTGTTTAGTATTTGTAGCCATTTAATACAATGTGAAGAAAATCCACCCTTGAATATTATGCAAGACACATTAATATTTATATATATAATATAAATAATATATATATATATATATTTAGCATTACAAATTTATGCTAAAAAACGCAACACAACTTTTCTTAAAATGATAATAATACTCTGTTCCAGTCCTCAAAATTCCTAAAACAGTTGAACCCGTGACATGGCGATGAAGACAGATGTAGTACATTTTGATTTATTGGAATGGCGAAGTACTTTTTATACATTGGCTCCATAAATGTGGAATAAACAATGAACATAGTTACAGCGGCTCATTCGAGGTCAGCGGGCGTCCAGGTGAAGAAGTCTGTCCCCCGCAGCTCCACAGGTAAGTAGTCCTGCTCCACCGCTGCGCTGAACGCAGGGTTGTACTTGTAGCCTTTAGCATAGCCCAGCTGCTTCATCAGGTTCGTGGGAGCATTTCTCAGGTGGAGAGGAACAGGGGGCAGTGGGCCCTTGTGGCTCCTCAGACAGGCCTTCACGTTCCTGTAGGCCATGTAGACCTCCACAGATTTGGGAGCTCGGGAGAGATAGACCACACACTGAGCTAAAATCACCTGGGTGACAGCAGTGGACGTCAGAGCAGTTGAACAAAGGTGGCGCTGGTGAACTCATACTGCACCTCGCACTCGGGCATCCCGATGAAGTGACAGGCCTGAAAGGCAGCGACGGCTTGAGGAAGAGCGGCAGGGTCGGCCATCCCTGACAGAAAGAAATAGCAATGCTGCCATGACTGCTCCGTTCCCAGCCCTTCTTTCTTCAAAATGTGAGGTAGGAATGGAACGGGCGAGCCAGCCGTTTATTATCCTCATCTGCTGGCCCCGGCCGCTCATAATGAGCTACAGCACAAATCCTTGGACATGATTGGTTTGAAATAAGACAGAGAACATTTCGTCACCGTGGCTGACGATGGCCTACCTACATCCTCACTGGCAAAGCGCACCAGTCTGCGGGCCACATACAAAGGATCCTCGCCGCCTTCCAGCATGCGACCCAGCCAGTAGAGAGCGCCGTTCTCATGAGAGCCACGCATGGACTTGTGCAGCGCCGATATGCAGTTGTAGTGCTCTTCCCCTGAAAACAGTCCAGCAGTGAAAGTCAGAGTGACACACGGCAGAAGAGGCACCATGCAGCGCACCAACAGGGGGAGCTGGTCCTCAGTCGAGTTTCACACTTGACCCGGGCCAAGCACATGAATCATCTCTCAACTCTCCACATTTAAAGTGAGCGGCTCCCAGGTGGACGGTTCGGAGCTACGTGAGCATGAGGGAGGCTGGGAGACATGGATTCGACAGATGAATGAAGTGCAGCCACTCGCTGCTGGCCAATGAAGCCGTTCATGACCAGTGACTTCAGACTACAGTTCAGGAGACGTGTGAGGACGAGCACCAGTGTCGATTCAAACTGAACAACAACACTGGCAGATACAAGACACAGATTCGTGAGCTTGAATGAAGGTGTGTATCAAATACAGACACCATGGAAGGTCCAGACAGAAACCACGTGAGTGGGGTGTAGCCAACAGGCTACCACACAGGCACTTCAGTCAAGTGGCTGAGAATCAGAAATGTAAGTTGATCATCTTATTGTTGTTGCATGACATGTGCCTGCCTTACTGTCACGCTCGAGCCTCAACACTCACCCGCCTTGTCATAGAGAATGTGAGACCTCTGCAGACTTTCCTTGATGTGCTCCTCCCTCACTAGTATGCTGGTTTCTGAAGGTCCAGCTGGTCCTGACAGCTGTGACTGGAACAAGCGCACCTGAGCCTGGACAGCAAGCTGCAGACTGTTGAGTCCTGCCCGAGCATCACCGTCACAGAAGTGGGCCACGGTGTCCAGAGCTTTTTGCTCCATGTAAATCGATGGCCTACGGGGGGGGGGAGAGAAGGGAGGTGTTGAGGCAATTCACTCGCTCACAGACTGCTCATCAAGGTGCCAGCCGGCGACAACCACCAGCGACTGTGAAGCCTTTTAGTTTTATCCACTGGAGACGAGTAGAGCAACAACAAAGGACTGCTTCAAAATGATGTTTCAAATGCTGAAATGTGGACAGCAGATCACATGGGGCCTAAATAGCATCCCAATGAGCCTGGAACTCATCACGGAATTCCATTTGCAAGCAAAGGTTGACAGCTGCCTCCATGCTTAGAGCTTGTTCATCTGTCAACATATCAGATGTGCGCAGAGCCACTGGGATTCCTGTGGCTCCAACAACTCCTCCCACGAATCACCCAATCAGAAGACATTGGAGCAACGGAAGAAACGACTCTTACTGGTCTCCCTCGTCTTGATCTTTGACCTCGCTTTCACCCTGAGGCAACACCTTGATTCCAAGCGCAGTCACAGCTCTGTTGAGGATAGAACCCATCGCCTCCACCGACAGCTTCTCCAGCACAAGAACCCGACATCTGCTGAGTAAGGCTGCGTTCACCTGGAAGGAAGGATTCTCTGTGGTGGCACCGATCAAGGTGATGGTTCCACACTCCACATGAGGAAGGAAAGTGTCCTGTCCATACGACGGAGAGCAAATGAAAGAAGAAGGAAAGCAAACAAAGGTGTCTCAGCTCAACACTGACGGTGAGGAATACACAGCTACATTTGAAAGACGGAATCAATCCGTTAGTATGTTGGCAGCTTTGTCATCTACTCTGTGTTGAACACCATCTGCATTCACTGGTGGAGATGGTTCGCTTGTGACCTAGAATATTTCATCTAAATGCCCCATTAGAGATCAAAGCATGAGCCTGCATGAGGCATGACACCTGTTGTGACTTGTTAAAGCGGTGGATTTCGTCGATGAACAGGATGGTTCTCCTCTTGCAAAGCCGCTGCTCATTCTGTGCCAGCTTGATCACCTCGCGCACATCATGGACAGAAGCGCTGGTCGCAGACAGCGTCACAAACCGAGTGGTTCTCTTCTTTTTACTGGTGTTGGCGATGATGTGTGCCAGGGTGGTCTGCCAGAGAGAAGAGAGAGAAGTTTAAACAACGATAACTGCACGTATCCAACACACAGGCAGACAAAAGCAGCCACACCAAGCTTCATTTGGAACGCAGTGATCCTATAACGGCCTGTATGTGCTGCAGTACCAACACGTACAAAGGTCATTGAAAACAAAGAACTCATTGAAGCAACTGAGAAGAATAAGGTGTCCATTTGTTACTTGGACAATGTTCACAAAAACATGTTTCATTCCTAACGGAGAGCTCATTACATTTAGAGAACCAAACTGTCCACAGGTGTGAGTGGAACACCCACCCAAGTGGATCTATGTGTATAGTGACTTTAGAGCCAAGGTGGGACACGTGATCAGACCACACCGAGCAGACAGTAGGAAAATCAAGGACCTAGCGTAGACAACCTTTCCGCATCCCGGGGGTCCCCACAGGATGAGGGAGGGGATGTCATGAGACTCCAGCAGGGGCCTGATCTGGGTTTGCTCCCCCACAACTTTGCTTTGGCCGAAATACTCCTCCAGACAGTTGGGCCTGAGGGTCTCAGCCAGAGGTCTGTCCATCAGCAGCAGCGCCCGTGGGGCCGCATCCACCGGCGGTTCCTCCGGCGAGGGCCGCTCCACTCGCGCTTCTGTTTCAGCCTCCAAGGCTCGTTTGACGCCGCCACCTTTCGGCTTCTTAGAGAAGAAGCCGGTGCGCTCACTCTTGCTCTTGTTGGAGTGGAACATGGAGAAGACGGTGGAAGCAGCAGCAGCAGCAGCAGCGGTCGCTGCGGTGTTCACTGCGCACAACTTCTTTGACGGAGGTCCCGAGGCTTCGGAGTCAACTGGCGAGCCGCCGCCACTGCCGGTGCTGATCAGACAAATGTCGAGATGAGCGTTAATGGCGTCAGACGTAAAGCTTTTCGAACACACGGGACATTGCACCCAGTCTTCCGCCATGTTGCTTCCCGCGTCACAGCGAGGGTCACGTGACACAGCTACACACAAGTGAAACGCCACACAGTCCGAATAATACATAAATAAACAGTCGAGCACGACGCTCATAACCATCGTGTGTATTATTTATACACGGGTAGAAAACGGTTTCACGAGACATAAGTTTGGTTTCTGAAAGATGCCTTCACGGTCCGCCAGAACGTGGGAAATTCAGCGACTGTACATTTCACGGTGAAAGTCGTCAGACCGAAATAATGGGACATGACTGAAAGCCGAGTCCCTCAGTTGGAACTACAAATGGTACGATTTGTCACCGGCCTGTCCAGTCAGTGGTTTGTGAATCTGATCACGTGTCGTGTGGCGTCAGGTTTTGTGCAGCGAGAGTGTCACAGCGGTCAGAAATTCCACAGATGGAAGGGTCGATGCACAAGTTGGGAATGGGACGGCGATCCGAAGCAGATGTCATCTCTTCAAAGAGAGGAAAAAAACTGTGTCTTCTGTGTTGTGGGTTGAACGCTTGCTGTGTTCACCACAGAGTGCACTGGAGCACATTGTGTTTACACTGTTATTTACTGCTCAACCGTGTCATGTCAACTGCCATGGTTTACATGGGAATCGTTATAGGTTTATGGCTTTGCTTAACATCAATCAAATGTCCCATTCACTTGTTTAGCCCTTTGGTAAGAGACAATATTCTAATTGGTTACATGAATTGCTTGAGATCCGTCATGACGTTTCAAATGAAGAATGGTACCAATTTTGATGCACAACTTGTAAACACGTTTGCCGCTCGCCAACAATGGTTTCAACTCCGATGACGTGATGATTGAACGGCGCTACGCCTGGAACAACAACAGGCAGAGCCGTCATTCATGGTCACCACGGCAATGACGCTGAGCACCCTCTTCAGCTGTGCCTCTCTTCAGACCCCCCTTTATTTTTCATTTTCAAAATCAGTCTTCCATCTGACATTCAACTAACCTAACTCAATAGCAGCAGCTATTCATTTCCAAGCATCCCACAGTAGACGGAGAGATCTGCTGCTTTCTCACCATTTCCTCACTCAGTACACACGATTCAGTTTTGGTCATTCACAAGCTAAGAACTTTGGAGGAGGACAAACCCTGGGTTGTGGGCTGCAGATGGGAGGACTAAAGAGTGTCGGAAAGCCTGTGCCGCTCTTCCCTGGCACCTGTCTCTCTTTTGTCAGCGGGACAACCCAATCGTCCTTTCGGACTGAGTGGCAAGTGGGTGTGGGGGTGACGACTGTATTAACACAGGCTAAAGCAGTCGCTCCTCTCCTCTCTCACCTCTCCTCGGGTTTTAGTTTAAGACCAATGTGCTGGAGGAGGACGACAGATGAGCAGGACGAAGGGTACAGTCAAAGTGGTGGAGGGGTTTTCCACAGCCTGGGATGTTTGGCTTGTCAACAGCATGTGTCTGGTGGTCTCCTTCCTCTGGAGAAGGCTGCGCAGAGTACTTGGCTGCAGGAGGAGCCAGGAAGCATCACCCACTCCGACCGTCCAGGTATGAGGCTGCCTCTTCTTTTCCTGGGTGTTTGGTGTTGACAACAGGTTTATTTGACAATGAGACAGAACCATTTCTCTGAGTTATTTTGATTGAAAATCAATCTTGAAGGACAAAAATGAGGTGAAGAACAGAGGTGATCGGAGCCTGGATGTGTAAGTTGAGGTTTATTTTTAGAACAAACGGCTCTGAATTTCGAGTGATCTCTATATTATCACATGGGTTGTAGTGTCAGATATGAGTGTTTTCTTTCTATGAGAAAAAACTGGACAGATAATGAACAAGCTAAGTAGCCATCTTGGTAATGGTTAAACCTCCCAAACAATCTAATCATTTTGTTAAACCAAACATGCAAAAATACAATGTCTTATATGTCTTCCACACTTCAATAGGTACATTCATTCATTCATCTTGTGCCTTTGCCGACTTCTCTTTCTTCAGCTAGGGACACGATTGGCTCACGCCATATGACTCTTGAACTGGCCATTATTCATCATGAGTGATCTAAAAAAAAATAAATTCAATAAAACAGCTCAAGCCCCAAAACACAGTGGAACACAAACAAAACAAACACAATAATCACGGTAATGTTCCAAAGACATCTTTAAGTGTCAGCATCTATTTTGACCAGGTAATGACACAGACACTTAAATAAATACAAATCCATTTAAAATCCTGCATGTTCACGCTCATGGCTCCGACTCACGAGACAATCGTTGGCAACAGAGTCAGATGTGTTATAGTTGTGATATTCCGTGCTACAACGGGCATGAAATAGTTACTATCATTCAAATGTCGCACTATATAATCAACACTCATATTAAAGCGAAATAAAAAAGCCTTGAACGTATAGCAGTGTGCGTGCGTGTGTGTCCAGCAGAAACTAGAATCCAATCCCACTGAGATAAGAATGTGGCGATGCTCTGGCGTCTCATTTCACCATCATCCACTGCCACAGGGTGGTGAATCATTGAATTCGTCGCCTCAGTGTAACAGTAATGGACATCGGAGTGAAAGAGGAGTGCGTTTGCTTGTGTGCGTGCGTGTGTTTATCAGGAATTTACACAATGCTGCCAATGAGTCGCCTCTAAGACACTGTGGTGAAATAGCGCCCTCAACTGGCTCTGCGATGACATCACTCTCTGCCATCTTTTTAGATTCCCTCTTCAATGTCAATGAAAGCCTCATATTTAATCAATCACCTCATCAATTCTGAAAAAATTTAGTGCTGCGCATCCGATAAGTGTTTGACCAAGCTCTTGAATTCTTTTCCAACACTTTAAACGTGATCATGTCATAGGGTTGCAAAAGGCCACTTCTGGTCAATTGCCACGGAACTTCACCTGCTTTAAGATTGAGGATGGTCCAGACGAGCCAGTATGTATTTGTTGGTCGAGTGTATTCGGCCATATAGGCGCCTTGAATAGTGTGTGAAGAGTGTCACTCAATGAAACCCCGTGCACAGCAGCCTGAGCCATGGCCTGTATGTAGTCGCCTGTGTTTTTCAGATACAAGACTGTGGAGTTGGGAGTTGAAAGTAGCCTCGGGTCACTGCCCGGTCAGTTGGTGACCCAACGCTAGCGGTTCCCATGTCTCACAGGCTTCCTCCTAATTCCATCACAGCCATAAACCCTCGGTTTTGAGGACTGAGTCTGAGGGTTCAGAAATTGGAATTCAAGCAAAGTCAGGAATTTTGGAAACACGCCATATTGGAGCCTTTCTCTTGCTTCAGGTTTACACTCACGGGTATAAAGGCATTTAATGGGACATCATGGAAAATGAGGGCAATTCACTGCCAGCCAGCAGTGAGGCTTCTGTCGTCCGTAACCATGAAGTAAAGAACAGCATAAGAAAGGCGGCGTGGTCATGACCTAAGAGACACGAAGGAGCGCTCAGAGACAGAAAGAGTGGGTGGTGGTGAAAGAGCACCAGGCAGGGGGCTGTCAGAGAGGTGGCTGGACAGTGGCCACGTCAGAGCCGCCAATGCTTCCCAGGACATTGTGTTCCATGAAGCGGAGGTGACACTCCATTTTTAACAGTCGGGGCTGTCACCGAGCCAGACAGAGCGCCCTGCACAAGAGGGCAGGCAGGCAGGCAGGTCAGCTTGTAAACTCACTTCACAGACATGTTCACATTTTTCATGTTCACCAGAGGAGGCGGGACCAAGTGTCAGCTTTGATAGTATTGTATTGCAGGTCAATGTTCCACTGAGCTGAAAGAAAGAAGGAAGGAACAGCGTTTCCAAAGTCATCTCACAGTGCCTTCTAACAGACTTTCCAACAAAAGTTTGGTGGTAAATGTTGTTTTATGAAAGCAATATTTGCTGCCCGGATACATGTTTGGCTTTGAGGCGAAACAAACGCTTCTCGTAAAGGCAGTGATCACAGAAGCCAGAAGCATCTTGACATTATGCATATCATCCATGAAACTAGTGGTGCAGTCTAGTTTAATGTTCAGGGCATTTCAGAGGCAGACGTAAAGGTTAGAGGCTTTCTATTTCCAGAAGCATAATCCTTCGTCCTATATCACTTTACTTTATAATTGCTTGACACTGTCGGCAGAGAGCCGCCCGGTGCTTGCTATACAAGACAGGGTTTTTCAACATTCCTGCTGTCAACATTGTTGCCCAACATCTTCATCATTTGGCCGTCACGACATATTTGTCACGCTCTGTTATCTTCCAAGTGCCCGGCCCGTCTGGACACATACTTGGGAGAGGGGCACGTCGAGAGGCGGCCGTGATGCTCTTGCTTTATCTGGCGTGTACGTTATATAAAGAGGATATCAGCTTTGTGTCATGGGCTCCAATGGTGCACAGTCTGTTTCGATCCAGTGAGTAAAGTCAGATAGACTGGAGGCCATGAAAGTGCTGTGGTAAAATGCAAACACTGCTTGTCTTCCGTGCAGCCAAGTGTAACAGGCTGACACAACACGAGCCACGAGGTTGTCACCTGTCAGGTTGACAGGTGGGAGCGCTCCTGTCCCTCGCTGTGATTGATGAGTCGGCTTCTGCTCCGTCTGTTTCCGTCCTCGGAGCTTGCCTGTACAAAATAAACGTTTCAAAAATGCCCCCCTGCACACCCCACACTTGTGTTGCACTGTGAGTTGACAGGTAAACAGGTCTTTCCACCACTTCACTCGTCTCCAGGACGTGAGCCAGGTTCTCATCCGTCACTGCAGCCACCCGTCCATGTTTTGGCGTGAGCTGCAGGAGGGAGACAGTTTGGCGAGGCCCACGCTGGCTCAGTTTGCATTCTGCTGCTGTCATAAAAAAAATATATCATAGCAGCTTAAGATGAGATCCACCACAACTCAGCTTTATCTTTGTTAAGGCCCAAAGCTGATTTGGTGGAACTGGAGCAGACATTGCAGCACGTGGAGAAATCCTCCCCAGTCCAAGTGGTTGTTTAGGGTTGCTGTGTTTGCCAGCACCAAGTCTTGACCAGCTTCCTTCTTGTGAGGACATTTTGACCTGTCCTCACAAGGTTTAGAGAGTTAAAACCCCAGCAAAAGCAGTTTATCATGATTATGTTTCAGTTTGGTTCAGATCCATTTCCCTGAAAGCCCTGGTAGGTTTTTATTTCCTTTGTCAGTGTCATACATTTCACCTGAGATTCTCCATTAAATCTCTTTCAAGGCCAAGTGACTGTCCACATTTAGATTTGAAAACCACATGATTTTTTTTTTTAACACTGCAGGAGTCCATTTCTTTCAAGCCATTTTGTTTTCATTCTTCTTATCAATGTTTGTAGATCCTCTCCACTGTTGATATGATTTGTGTCAACAGCAAAGAATACATGGTTGATTTGATCCAACAGCTCCCAGATATCACTCATGTATGGGGTCCTTCAGACACTCCACATTCTATCTCTGGCTTTAGCTTGACAGAGAGAGAGGTTTTCATCTCTGGTCCTCTCAAACAACCTCTTGGGATGGATACACTGGGATGTTATTTTCACCAGTCCTCCTTATTTAGGTGTCACCACACTCGCACCTTGCTTCTGTGTCAGGCCGAGAGCTCACCTCACCTCACCAGGTTACATTGGGATGTCTGCTTTCGTTGGCCCACATATTGGTGTCAGCGATGACACAGCGAGGGACGGTCACAGAACCCGGGGAGCTATCGAGATTTCTATCAACCATGTTGGATTGGACTTCAGCCAAATCAATTCAAGTGACGTGAGGAGTACTCGGTGGAATCAATCGGCTCTTGGCTGGTGAGCTCGAATGTATTGATCAACATAGTGTGAGCGATGGTTTGAGACGGACCAGCATCACTATGTTGCTGTGACCCAGTGACTGAGTGATGCTCAGATGGAGCGGGATCATGTCAGGACAAGCAATCTAGTCTGACAAGTGGCGTCAGTGCCTTTGATCCATTCAAAGAACCGATGTGTGAAGACGGTGAAGCACATGTCTGAAGAGCGGCATTGATGAAATAGTGAGGCAGCCGTGAGAAGTGCAACTGGGCCTCCCATAGGGAGAGGAGCAATGCCATGCAGCAGCACCACAACGCCGGACAAGTGAGCCGAGCCTCATCCCTACCAGCTGGCTACTATAGTAGTAGCACCACTGATGGACGACCTTTCTTTGCTAAATTTGGTGAAAATGGTGGTGAGCTGCTTCAGGACTCAAAAAACAAAGAAACAACAAAGCAAATGCACGAGTGAAATGGTGAATGAATGTGTCGACCCCAAATGGGTCACAGGCCCTTTTTTCAAGGCAGAAGACAATCTGCGGTTGAATTGCCTTGTTTTCGTTATGTGCGTTACAGTTGACACTGAGGGGCGACAGTCGTAGGGGCCACAGGATTGGACTTGGTGATGGACGTTGCTTTGTTGCTGACGAATATGCTGTCCGATTCAGCTCTCGTGTAAGGCATTTTTAGGTCCAAGTTTTTGGATGTGAGATATAATCCTGTACAAATAAATGACAACTGCCATTATCATCTTACAAGCTGGAGCCGAGTCCAGTCACCATTTTGACACCAGGCGGGCGGGGGAGGGCGGTGGGCTCTCAAATGTCTCATAGCTTCAGCAGCGCCAAGCCCCCACCCTCAAACACTTGACCCTTGCTGACGTCGGCGGTCCATTTACATTTAGGGACACTGGCCGGCTCCATTCTTAACACCATTTGTAGAGAGGAAGGAGGCAGAGACCAGCCAGGGAAACTATGACTTTTTGCTCAAGGGTTTGTTGGATTTCTCATCGTATGGACAGTCTTGCTCTCTAGCATCCTTTTGGAGTGTTTTGATCTTCCACTAGTTTCTGTCTGCAGCAACACTGAAGGGTAGAGCTGGCTGCTGTTGCTCACTGCTCGTCTGTTTCACGGACGCTGCCCTTTTCGTCGCAAGCTCGTGTGTTGAGGTGACTTTTTTCAAGCCATGACTTCTCTGATCATGACTGCCGGAGTCGACCAAAAGGATGGAGGCAGTGCAGGCTTTGACCTCATCCACAACCGCATCGAGTCTCTCAGCAGTAAGATGGACAAGCTCATCCACATCCAGGAAAAGGTCCTCACTCGACTGGATGGCATGTCCCAAGATATCGACGACATAGAGAACGATATGGAGAATCTCAAAGTCGACCATGAGGAGATCCATCTTCCACCACGCATGGTGAGCCAGACCCAGGTCGTGGGGAAGGAAGTGAAGAAGATTTGTCAGGAAATGAGCAACGTCATGTCTGCGGTGAACCAGCGCTCGGAGATGCAAGCGGAGAAGCTGGAGGGGATGGAGAAGCTGGTCCTCAGCATGCAGCAGGTCATCAGCTTCATCGGGGAGACCGTCAAGAGTTCTCGGGTGATGGAGCTCATGTTCAAAGGCCCTGCATCCAGGAAGTCCTCCAAACCCAAAGACAGTAAAGGAAAACAAGCAATAAAGAGGCGCGCATCCGGGGAAACAGTCACCAAGCAGCTTGAGAAGGTGAGATCAAGGAGCCGAGCACTGTCTACGACATCTTTCAAACACTTGCGTGCTACCACAGGTCTTTCACCACACTGGACATGCTGCTCAGTCCAAGTCAGCAAACATGCTATTTACCCACCGTGCTGGCTTTAATGTCCTGTATCTCACAGGCGTCTTGTTATTCTTGGCAGATCATGTGAACGAGATGGGAGCGCCTGTGCTGGCCACTCGGGCACTTCCCTTGCCTGCATACGTGTCTTGGCTTACGTGTCAAATTTCTGGGAAATGGGTTTGTTGCGCCCGGCCGCTGCTGGTCAACACAGCGCTAATAACACAGCGTTACATAGAGCCGTGGCTCACCAAAAGACAAACTCAACTGAAACCTTGCCTCCTTGGCGTGAAGCACTGGGTGGGACCCCGGGGGGGGGGCACGAGAGTGTGTGAGGCCAGGGGTGAAATGTGAGTGGCCTGCTTTAGAAACGCTGTTTTTGGATCGGGGGTGCAATACTTGTGGTCTAAATCGGCTTTAACCCTTTTGGCTCCCAACAGGAGTCGGATGTCAGCGGTTTGTGATGAGTCAGGTTTTCTACGTTCTCTGTGGCTGTGAGTGCAGCTTTGGGAAAACATGTTTCCCTCAAAGACTTCAGAAGTTACGTGAACCGGCTCGGCTCGGCTCATTCAATAGACTTGGCTTTTGTCCAGCCTCAATCCCGCCTCTCCCAAAATGTCCTCAGGGATCGGTAAAGGTGAACGTGAACCAATTTGTTTGGTTCAATCAAACACAAGAAGTAGCGTGAAAGGTTTACGTCGAGTAGTACAGTTAAACTACACGAATGCCGTGGCTCATAACACTGTTCGTTGGAATGCTAGTCAATTGCTGGTGAAGTCAAAGCTGCTGTCTGTACCACAAGATGCCCCAGAAAGTCAGCTGCAAATAATGGGAAATCCAACAGCACACAAGTTTTTGAGCTGCCAGAAATTGTTAAATACAAAATCGAGTGAAGGTGATCTATATGAAATTCTCTTTCGTTGAACGCTCAAAAACTGACCTTCATGGACACTGGCACTCATTCCTGAGACAAAACAAGAGAGAAGACTGCCAGCCACAGGCAGGTGGTCAAAGGTCGACATGCATGGCTGGGGCTTTTACTGCATCATGGACATGGAGCCTTCCCATTACAAGCTTGTGTGGCCACGTCGAAGCACGTAGGAAGCGAGATTCTGCCGCCAGAGCCTTGCAGAAATTCCACATGATGGTGTGGTGAAGACGTCAGGTCACAATTTAGTTGCAGATATCCAGCATGGCCATTTTGGATATTGAAATCAAGAGGAAGAAGTCAACAGCAAATGTTCCAAACATGGTATGAAGCCTTCCAACTGGAACACAGTGTGTGCTGATACCAAGGTCATGGAATAAGGGAGAAGATGCCAGCACACCAGCCTGACACCTTTACGGCGTGTTACCAGAACACTGCTGTCACTTATGCAAGTGCGGACGTCAGGGTCTGATCTCCTCCTCTGCGTCACGACCGAGAAGGAAAAATCCCGCTGACCTCAGCTCTTTCACTCCAGATTGCTTTCGATGTGAATTGAAATGTTTGGCAGTTGGACAGCTGAAGGTTATATCAAGTGAGCTAATCCCAAGCCACTGATTTTACGGCTTGCGTGCGGCTCGCATGACAGGGAATTCGGTTATTCATCTAAGTAGATGGCAGAAATTCCTGTTACCTTGGCATCCCCGCTCTGTTCTCACCCAACCACGCGGCCACAGCAAACAGCACTGTTGCTGCGGAAACACTGCACTCGAAAAATCGGAGCTGCTGCTGCTCACCTCGCAAATGCAGAACAAATGTGAGATACCTGGGAGGTTTTCCATCCTCTCGGTTTATTTAGTTCCCTCATGTGAATGTGAACAAGAGCCTGCAGTGTAATATTTTCTGCTCCATGAGAGCTTATGAATTCACCACCCTGACGCCGTCCATCCCTCCGGCGGGAGCTGTCGGGGGCGTGTGGTTAGTGCAGTAAAAATGCTCTTCTTATCATGCCCTTTATTCATGTTGCGATCCTGTGGAAGATCACCTCATGAGACAAACACATTGTTTGCCAAGTATCAAAGGGGCCATCAGTCATCAGTCAGTCCATTGAATTATTTACGGCCTCTCTCTTTTGTTTTGGTTTTTGAAATGTGTGCTTTTAAGTGACTCTTTGTCGTGTTATTTGTCACGCTCGCTGCACTTTTTTAAAATGATTTTTTACCGACATGTCATCTCTGTAGTATCTTATGGAAGCGTGGGAGTAGAAGTCCAAATCAAGTGATATCTGCACAGACCTGCTTCTCCAATATTTCTCACACCTTTCAACCCTTGAATGTCAGTTTGATTTCTGTACTTTGGGTGCATGGATTGACTCTTGTGACTGATTTCTCACGTGGTCACTTCTGTCTTCCAATCATTGTGCGTCATGTATTGACATCATTTTCTCATTTTGATTTATTTCTGACTGCATCACATGAAAGGATTTCATTTCCGAGGATTTCACGTCATCTATGTGTGTGCCTTACCTGTTGTGTATTTGTATCCATATAACCTGACTAAACCCTACCATCTTGTCTTCTACTAGAAAACTACCTCTAACAAAGCCGGTAAAGGGAATCAGCAGCTAACGCCAGTATGTGAGCCCACTACTCCACAGCGCTCTCACAAGATAAAGTTCCGTGGACCAAAGCATTTCCTCGCTTCTCGCAAATGTGGAAACTTTGTAGGTTCACTTCGTACATGTGTCATATATGCTCGTGTTTGGTCATATATGCACTGATGCCTTTGCAGACTTGAGTGGATTAGAGTCCATATCCATCCATGTGCTGGTGAAAGTATTTTGTTTTGTGCAACCGTTTTGTAATCTGCTTTCAAATTCTCCTCTCAGATGAGAGACCACAAAAACAAAGATGAAACAGGAAACGCCAATTTGAGCCCAAAGTTTCACAGCGCTCAGAAGTCCAAAACTCCGATCCCTTCAGGTAAGAAGAACACAGATTTCTGTTTGCCACCAGGTGGCGTTCTCTCTCGCTCTAAGGTGCATGTCATGTGTTTGGGATGTTTAGTTGAAGCCGGGAGGCTGGGCGAAGCATTATGACAGCGAGAAACCACACAATGCCCCCCCAGGACAGAAATACTACTGTGTGTGTGGGTGGGTGGGTGTCAGGACCAATTCTGGGGAAAATGTGCTGCCCTTATGCCTTTGTGTGGTTCTTTTGCCACAAGGTGAAGCCGCAATTTGAGGATGGCGACCTCCAAACAACAGGGTCAGTATGATTAGGTTTGGGTTTGGCTGGGTTAGTCCTGGTTAGTTTTAGCCATTTGTTTTGGAGGGTTAAGGGTGAGAGGCTGGGGAAAGGGTGTTGGCAATGAGCGGACCCCACCAAGGTGGTGAGAGTGTGTGTGCGTGTGATGAAAAACAAGCTTGTCATCCATTCTTTTGAAGTTGAAGCTTTGCGTTTGTCTTATTTGTTTGTAGAGCTAGCCTCCTCAAAGAAACAAGCACTGCTTCTGGAGGAGGTGCACAAACTGAACCAGGAGAACACAGAGAAGTCAAGTCAACAGTTTAGACCTGCAAGTCTGGACCTGGAGGCCGGAGTGTCGTCAGAGGGACAAGAAGAAGAACAACCTGGTCCTGATTTGGACGAGCACAAGCAGGATTCCAGCGCTTCCAAGGACGCAGAGGATGAACTTGTGGAGGAGGACGCTGATGAGGACGTAGTGAAAGAAGCTGAAGCTGTGACACAGGAAGTCACAAAGGAAGCGCAGGTGAAGCTGGAAATTCAAGATGATGCCTCCACAGCCGAAGGCCAAAGCAGAAGCTCAGAGTCGCCTGCTGCTCCTGAGGACCAGAGAGGAGACACCGTCTCAAGGTAGAGCCTCGTGGTTTGCCTGTGCTCTCGCTTACTTGGTCCACATGATGATGTGAATGTTGAATAATAGCAGAGCTCAAACACAAATGTGGACTTCTCCACAAAAATCCACGACAATGAATTGTGATCATTTTCACCACAGCGCTCAAGACGAAAGTGACTCTTCCCCAGTCCAAGCTGAGCAGGTGTCCGAGGTCGAGTCTTTTGTGACGGAGGAACACTATAACATTAAGGCAGAAGAGGTGGAGAAGAGGGAGGATGAGGATGAAGAGAAGCTGGAGTCTGAAGGCTGGGCTGTCTTCCGGGCCGACGGAGTGGAACTGGAGTTTGACCTCAAACAGAAGGTGGAGCGGCGAAGACAGGAGTTTGACAAGTCGGAGACGCTTGAAGATGATGACGCCGAGCGCTATTTTATCGGTGAGTGTTTCCAACATTGAGCATCACCACAATCTCTGCTCTCGGTCGGACGAGAACTCGACAGACATTTATTGGCTCCGAACGTTCTTGATGAGGAGAGCAGAGAGAGGAGCCTGGATGAATTGGAAAGTGGAAGACAATCGGTGAAGCGGCGACTCGGCAGTCGTCCCTGGAGCCTGTGCCTATCGAGGCATATTGGTA
Organism: Synchiropus splendidus; assembly: GCF_027744825.2. NCBI lineage: Eukaryota > Metazoa > Chordata > Actinopteri > Syngnathiformes > Callionymidae > Synchiropus > Synchiropus splendidus. The sequence goes on along the minus strand of NC_071346.1, from coordinate 185,617 downwards.
GGCCTAAGTGAAACCCAATTATGACCGCCACGTTCTCCTCCAAAGACCCAGTGCAGCAGTTTAGAAGTGAAGCTTGTATGTTCTCACATCACTGATTAAAGCTGCAGATTATGTCTCCCATCCTCTTTTAGACACCACTCCTCCTCCAACGGCTCCTTTCAACCACCGCATCGTGTCGGCCAAGCCCAACCAAATCAGCAACTTCTACACCATCAACTGGCAGGAGGTCCTGGGCGGGTGAGTGCTGCCTCTGGCGCCAACCCATCTGACACATACGCGAGCAGTTGATCGCTCACAGATCAAAGATGGGAGAGAGAGAGAGAGAGGACTGAGTGTGTAACCCCTGCGCGCCCCGCCACACTCCGCCTGCCTCATATCTTCCGAGTCAAAGAAGTTATTTTTACTCCTGGACTGGGTGGTATGTGAAATCCTATCCCCACTGCCAGCTGGTAGCTAATCACTGAGTGTTAATCCATGTCTTCAAAGGAGAGACGGAGCAGCTCACATTTAATGGAATAATAGAGGAATGGCAGGCAGGCCAGGGAAACGTCCTGACGCTGTTGTCCCGACGTTATCTAATGCGCTCATGAAGTAGTTTGAAGGTCACCGTTGAGCTCTGACCCATGAACTCAAAGCAGAAGAACCCTGCTTGACGCCAGATGCTCAACCCATCAGGTACAGGACGCTTGAATGTGTCACTGTTCACTAGCTCTTCTGTTACGCTGGCACAAGCACGGTTTCAGTTTTGCCTTTATCATCATTTCTTTGTTTGAACCAGCTCAACTTAAGCTACATTACAAATCTGAAACTCAGCGAGCTGCGTAGGAGCAATGTTCTGTGCGTTCTGTTTGTTTTCCTCTGCGTGAGCGCCGGGCGCCTTTGCTACATTCCCGTCCCTGCTGCTCCACTCTTGTCCCACATCCTGCTTAGCCTCACTCGGTCGCAGGTTAGATCGAATGAAACGTTTTGCTTGTTCATTTGAGATTTACAAGAAGCCGTTATGAAGCTTGTTCATAAACTACTTGCTGGCAAACAATGTCTATTCTCTGTTAAAGGGGTCGTTTTGGTCAAGTGCACAAGTGTGTTGAAAACTCCTCAGGCCTGACTTTGGCAGCAAAGGTCATCAAAGCCAGAGGTCAGAAGGAGAAGGTACGGCTCTTCACTCATGCAACCATTGTCAGTCTTCTTATTTCACTAGAGTCAATGAGCACGCTGCCGTGCGGACAGTCGCCTGACTGAGGCAACGGAGCCGACAGGCTGAGGTACTGGCCTCGGTACGACCAACTGGTCTGACTTCAGTGGCACGGAGCGATGGTTCCATCATAGTGGGAGAGCTTCCTTTCTGCATGAAATATTCACAGGACACACTGCCTTCTGTGTGTTGCAAGAAAGACAGCTCACGCTACAATGCAGTGCTACACACGTATCCATCATGTCTGAGGTGCTGTTTCTTTACTCCCAGTCCGTAACTGAAGCTTGTGTCGCCACATATCACCCACCCGCGCTATCAGCGTTGTGACGAAGAGAAAGTCCAGTTTCTCTTCCATGTAATAATTGGGTTTTCTGGACTGCTGTGCAGAAAAAGCAGGGGCCCCACTTTCGAGCCAGCAACACAAGGACATCTGGAACAGAAGCTGTGGGGAATAAGTCGCACCACAGCGAGAAACATTTGACCCAGAGAGAAGATACGTTGTCTCATAGCACAGAACAGCTGACACCGTTCATCGTCTCTGAGCCCATGTTTGGCTGTCTCACTCTCTGTCTACGCCTGTGTTTTTGGTAGGAGGTGGTGAAGAATGAGATCCAAGTCATGAATAATCTGGACCACGCCAACCTGATCCAGCTCTATGCAGCTTATGAGTCAAGAAATGACATCATCCTTGTACTTGAGTAGTATGCTCCTTATTTTTTTTTCTTTTTTACACTCTTCATTTTAGTTTGATGTGCTTGACTTGAACATATGTCCCTCACTTTGGCTGCAGCGTTGGAGGAGGGGAGCTGTTTGACCGCATCATCGATGAGAACTACACCCTGATGGAGCTGGACGCCGTGGTCTTCATACGGCAGATCTGCGAGGGTCTGCAGCACATGCATAAGATGTACATCCTCCACCTGGACCTCAAGGTAGCCAGACCACTGGCAGTCCCTGCTGCTCCTCATTCTTTTCAGAAGCGTGTGACAGACAATGGAGTCCTCACTGTCAGAGTGGACTGGACCTGGCAGACCTCTCATTCAGCCACTTCATCCATCATGCATTGCCATCGTTTATTCAGATGATGAGGCGATGTCTACTCTTCCGCACGGAAAATCCATTCATATTTTGCCTCATAATCTGATGGTCATATTCTCTATCTCTCGTGCAACAGTGGTGTCCCTCCCGTGGTCACTTGATGCTCACGTAAAGCAGAGTTTCACATTCTATGTTAGAGGTCTCCACTGGACCTGCGATGTGCTCCGGGGCCGTGTGGGCCACACCTTTAAATGATGTCTCTCTCATTTGCATCTCATCTGCATTTCAGCCGGAGAACATTCTGTGTGTCAGCAGAGTCACCAATAAAATCAAAATCATTGATTTTGGTCTGGCCAGAATGTGAGTGCACACGTCTATTCTAAGCAGCGGGAGCATTTCTGCGCATGTTTAAATGTTGCCAGCGTCTTCTCTCACAGATACAAACCCAGGGAGAAGCTGCGAGTGAACTTTGGCACCCCGGAGTTTCTCGCCCCTGAGGTGATCAACTATGACTTTGTGTCCTTCAACACGGACATGTGGAGCCTGGGTGTCATCACCTACATGCTGTTAGTAAACATGTGAACACAAATGTAGCCAGACGACTTCTAATGACGCTCCACCTCCATCAGCCTGAGCGGCCTCAGTCCTTTCCTGGGCGACGATGACAACCAGACTCTCAACAACATCCTGGCCTGTCAGTGGAACTTCAATGAGCCGGAGTTTATGGATACATCCGAAGAGGCCAAAGATTTCATCTCCAGACTTCTGCTTGTCAACAGGAAGTAAGAACTAACTGAATAGATGTCACAGAGTAGCCTGGTAACCTTCATGTCTTCAGTTGGAGGATCGGCGCTTCTGAGGCTTTGAGGCATCCCTGGCTGTCTGATCCCACTCTTCACCACAGACTTCATACCAAGGTTTGTACCCGTGACACATGACCACCTGAGACCACACTGCTGCTGAGGTGGTGGCAGCGTCTGTGCTCCCTGGGAGAGCAGGACTAGCCTCAGCTGGTACGATGAAACTGCCTATGAAAGTTCTTGTAATGTGTAATATGGTCAAGTGCAACCATGCAAGCTCCTGTTCTGAAAGAGTGATGCGCTTTTTGTTTCATTAGCAGACAAAACAGCGTGGGGTGCATAGCACGTTTGATATTTCCAGCAGTTTGAAGATGCTCTCTTTCTCTGAAGCTGCTGCAGAGAGAGAAAGCACATGGACAATAAGGACTATATTCAGGAAGAAATATATGCTTGGCATTCTTCATGGTTGGGGCCTTTATGAGAAGCTTGCAAGCTGAAACTACATTTCACATTCAGTGCGATTGTGTTCTTACTGATGATTTGTACTTGTCTGATGAAGTTCTCCCTTCTGTTTGGCCCCAGAAAACGATGTGCCGCTCCCGGAGGTCATCCTGCGTCCCCACTGCAGACAGCTGAGTTGCAGCATGTCATCCCCAAAGCACCCAGCAGGGCGAAGCAAATCTCAAATAATGCACCTCCCGTGTCCAGCGAGTTGTGTTCCGGCCTGCACCTTCACCTTCTTGGCTCCAGCCTCTGGGACCAACACCATCCTTGAAAAGAAGTTGGCTTTTCAGTCCCATGACCCGTGACCAGCCCTTGTTGTGTCATAGTGAGCCGTGAATACAAGTGACTCTCTACCTGTTCCGCGAGCACCCGACCAGTTCACCTCAAGAATGCCTTTGCTTGTTGATGCAATTGAACACAAGTATTGATGAAGGAGCGAAGGCAGCGCTGTAGCGACGGACTCGAACCGTCACTTGTCCTGCCCAGAGTCGCCCCCTGGCAGACGAATAACCGCTGCGGCTCCTGTTTCTCCAAACTCATTTCATCCAAGGGATTTAGCTCCTCAGGGGTTGCAGTGATTCTGCCGTACGCCTCTTCACTCTTCACCCCACAGTGTTTGTCTCTGTAAATACGTCGTATTCGTGTGTGTGTGTGTGTGTGTGTGTGTAGGGATCGCTGTCACCGTGGGCTGTGGAATGTGCACTTTAAAACTTTTGTTTATTTATTATTAAGCCACCACCACTCGACCGGGACGACTGATTGTTGAACTTCTTTGCATTCTGCTTCAGCCTTTTATTTCACACAAAATATGTCTTATCAGCCAAATGTAATGCTTTGTGATATAAACGCTGTCTCTTTCTTGCATGTATTTGTGGAAACACATGCTTTTGTAATGACACGAGCCCAGTGTAGACGCTTTCATTTGAAAATGCCTTCTGTGAAGGTCTCGTACCCACCGTAAACACCACCTACCTATCTGCCTCTGCCTCTGTCAACAACCCTCATGGAAGATTTTCTTTCTCTCCGTTGCCCAAATAATGTGCATTCTCACATTCAGCATGTGTTTTCTTTTGATGTGAGCCACATGTTAAGTAAAACTAAAATCAGTATTTTGTTGTTTTCTTCTTCCTCCTACCAATAGTGTTTTTACTGCTCCCAAGAAACACAGTGGTGGAATCCTCTGAGGGTTGGCCTTTTACCGCTCTTCAGCCGGTGTGGTTCTCCATGAACAACTGACACGAAGGTGAAATGCACACCATTTTGGAACAAGAACAACAACATGGTTATGAGTACCGTGCTACTTAGAAACTCCATCCATCCATCCATCCATCCAATTTCAACCTTTCAATCACAATAGTGGATTATTATTTGGCCCAAGTCAACAAATTGCTTCAAGCTGTTTCACACACAATCACTGTTTCTCTGGGCCACATAACACATTATTTCCCAAGAATTCATACAACCATGTGAACTATTTCGGGTGAGAATCTCATAATCTCCTCCCGGCCGGAGTTAAACCTTAAACACATAAACACACACTCTTACTCCAGATGAAAGTGCAGCTGATTCCCGGAGCCTAATAAAGAGCATCTGAAGGAGCCAGTGTCTGTTCACCTGAGAAAATAAACTGGACTGGCGGGATGATAATGGTTTTGAGGGAAGGCGAATCCAACTTTGAGTTCTCCGCACACAAAAATGTGAGTTTCACCGAGGTCACAGGAAGGACTCGCGGCAGAGAAGATTGAGACAAATGACAGCGAGGAGTCTGTGAGGAGAACGCTCGCATGATTCCATCAGGCAATATTCTCAAACATTTTGCTTCCAGTGCTGGGTTAGTTGGGGATAGTGGAAGCATGCATTTCACTCTGCCAATTTCATCCTGAAGAAACCATCACAATTAACTGTCCACAATTATTCATTTTTTTCTACCGTACACTGGACGCAGGCCTCGTTGATCTGTTACAAACCAACCAACCAACCTTTTTTTCAGCCAATAAAAGTCTAATGTCCATCCATCCAGAGGTGGTGCACTTTGTGTGAGTTGTTTTCCTCTTGCTTTAGTTTGATGTCTGGCTTTCTCTTTTCTTTCTCGTTGTTCTTTATCAGCAGCAAGTGTGGAAGACATTTCACACACCCACGTAACTAAAGTCTGCGTCACTGATTTACTGACTGGGGATTCTCCTGGCACGGCTAAACATGCAGAATTGATTTTCATTCCGCCGTCGCTTTCAAAAAAAAAACAACAAAAAGTCTGGGCGGTCAGAAATATGCAAGTTCTCATTTCTGCTCTCGTCCAACGCTCAGTCTCCAGTGCTGAGAAATTGAGTTTAAAAGAAGCAGGAGGAAAAAAAGCCTCCTGGAATTGCTGCGCTGCCACCCGGCCTCACCCCTGAAGTCCCCACTGTCCACATCTCCAGGGGCAATTTGAGGAGCCAAACTAAAACCAGATGGGCTTATTGGAGCAAAAGAAAACAAATAGTGCCTGTGTTCCTGTCAGTTAAAGACCACCAGAGCAAGAGGAGAAAGAGAAAACAAAAAAAATCGAATCAGGGAAACGACATGTTGAGGTCTTTATCTGACTGTTTTTATTGACAACTGGAGGAGTCTGTAAAAGAAAAGCTGAAGCCGTTGGGTTGAGTTGAACTGCATTAATCGAGGCCCCACGCGCTCAATAAGAGCTCAGGACTCCTCCCTGCAGGTCGTCCACCATGGTGTCCTTTGTAACATGAGTTTCCTGTACATAATGAGAAAATATTGGGGAGGAGACGGCGCCCTGGATTGTAGGACGGTATGCGAAGGGCAACATTCCCTGCTCCAGTCTGCGTTTCATGTCAGAGCCGCGGAGTTGTCCAAACAAAAGGTGCTCTCTTTTTCTTCTCCAAGGAGGTCCAGAGCAAACCTGCCAGTTGTCCGGGTCTGGAGGCAGGTGGTTCTGATTTGAGGGAAAGCAAGGAGTGGGGGACCTGACCACATTTATGTTCACTTAATAGCAGAACATGTGTCGTCACATCCAGTGGTGGAAGCCTGCTGCCTCAGTGATCTGTTTTGAGCTCACCTGAGCCACCCACACAAACCATTGGCGTTCCACCAGAAATACTCTCAGAGAGCTACGTCCAACACTCCCGATTGGAATGGAATGGCAAGAAGCACAAATAGCTGATTGTTACATTATTTTCAATCAAAAGGATTTGCTTGTATTCTATGTTCCTATCTGTGCTGTAGCATATTTGACAATGAAGTTACCTACCCACCTATATACAATAAAGGCAGTGTATTGTACTGTTTGAACTGTTCAGAAATGGTCGATACATGTATATAATTATTATAGTAACGAAACACAATTTGAAAAACACCAATTTCGCTAAACTGCTTTCACAATAAAGCTACGAGCGAATGACCCCAGTCTGCTGAAAATCTCCTGGAAACACCTGGAGTCATATAAAATTCCATTCTTACATTGAGCGTGGAGTGTCATGACTGGTTCACAGGTTTTGTGTTTTTCTTTTACTTCAACAATGCAGCACATTTCTATTCCAACAGTGACCCTCCCACTCCCTAACAGATTGATTTCCAGAGGAGGAGGGGACGGAGCAGCGGCGTGCTGCGCTGACTGTTTTCAGTTGCTGGTTTCAACACTGATCAAATGGCTACGCCGAAGTCTTTAATGATCTTGGCGCTTCCCTGCTGTTGGCTCATCTGTTGGCCTCCATATCATCTCCAGTTGGGGCCGTGGTGCTGGTCCGACCGTCCCATCGCAGAGCCTTTTCCATCACCCCACCCTGGTATTTTCTCATCCCCCTGACTCAGCCACCGGCCGGCACGGGGTCTCTGTTCAGTCTGCCAACCCTGCTGAGAGGCCTCTGGAGCTGGGAGAGCCGTCATCCATCAGGCCCTGCGCCTACGTGCTGCGCTCCTTGTTTGCCGACAGAGCCGAGCGGAGCCGAGCATTTCAACATTCAAGAGGAGCGGGTGCTTGTACTGTACCAGTCCTTGGTGAAGTGAGCCTCCCACCAGAGACTCTGTGACTTGGATTCAGAGATGGAAAAGCAAAGAAAAACACGTAGTCCTGCTCAAGTCCACGGATGAACAAACTTCACTTGAATCATTTGAGTGACTGTGGACTCACAGCAATGATGCTGTTTTGTTACCTGTCCTTATATGTCCTGTTATTCTTGACGCGTCACCTCCACTCACTTGCACACTTCACCTGGTCACTATGTGACACAGATTTTTGCCGCACGTCTCACGGTAACTTTCTCCAATCCCACCCACCGTGACTGTCCTCCCGCTCTGTAGCGAGTGATCGATGAGCAGAGCCCCGGTTCTGAGCCGGTTCTGAGGGGAGAAGACTTTGTCTGTCCTCCGTCTGACTCCCAAAAACAGCTCCAGCCGCCAAAAGAAACATAGAAGAAGGAGCTGAAACGACAACCACTATGGCGGCTGCTATTGTAGTGTGAAATGTTTCCCACAATGGAGCTGGGTGAGTGGGAGGATTCCATGGATCGTGCAAGAGCGAGGCTGCGAGACAAGGGTCAGACTGCGGTGAGGCACGAGATCCAACCATTCTGTTGGAGACACAAAGCACAGAAGACGGGAACCACGCCCACCCTCACCCTAAGTTTTCATACCCAACTACATTTTCTTATTGGTCGTAACAAAGAGCAAAAGCAATATTAATGTTGTTGTGTGGATAAGATTCTTTTTTTATAATGTAAAGGAAATGAATGCTAGAACTTCTGTATTGTTTCATATGAGTTGATATGCTACATTCACGCAAGTGTTTTTCTGTGACATTTCATGAAACAATCTGAAGTCTTTTACCGGCAATATCCAAGCTGAATAATGGAAAATTTTGATGAGATCATGAGGAAAGTGAGACGAGTTAAGAGGCAGATAGGCCTCCCTCACTACAATGGTGTTGATAGTTGTGTTAGAGTCAGATCAAATCACCTCTTCTCCTCCCCTTCTCCCATCAGGCCGCTCCACGGGGCACGACGTCCATCTCAGATGCACACACCACGTGGAGTTATTGTCTTAGTGTATTTGTTAAAGCTGTCGAAGTTTCAAGTACATGCATCACATAGGTTCAGAGCCATCTTCTGAAAACTGGTGGGATGATCTCGAAGACAGCATTTCATATAATTGAACGACCGTCACGCTTCTTAATTCATTTAAATGTCGGCTTTCAGAACACTAGCCAGGACTTCTGTGTGAGAGATTCATAGCCGCTCGGCCTTGGCTCGGCTCGTACCCTCACCAGGGTCCAGTTCTCTTTAAGGGAAACAGGAAAAGTGGTGTGGCTCATTCTTCAAATTGTGTTCCCCTGACCACACAAAGAGCCCATTTTGACGGAGAATTTTAATGCGTTGTGTGGCAGGCGGCGCAAGCAGGAAAGATTTACAGCGTCTGTGTTTTGGATGATGTTCTTTCTCTTACCGGCAGGAGTGGCTGTTCCATGGCTTTAGGCAGGCTTGGCCAGGTAGAGCTCTCCCTCATGATACCACAGTCCCCACAAGCGAACAAATGTGTTCGCTGAAAGAAGGCATTGTGAAGTGTTGTACAGCATGTCAACATCGCTCTTCATTTGACACACAGTGACTTCTCAGTCGCACAATGTGAGTGGATGTTTTTAGCAACACATCACGCAAAAGATGACGATAATGTCTAAATACTGTCTTCATCGCAGGCATTTTTTTTTCTTTTTTTGGCAGTCCAAGTGTGTGTGTGTGTTCTTGTACTTCTATCTTTGTGAGAACCTGTATGAGTTTTTAATCACCAGAGTGATAACATTTTGGCCGCTGCTCACTTTGTCAAGGCTCATTTTCAGTGTTAAAACTACAAACTAGCTGGGTTTTAATTTGGCGTGTGTGGACATGCACATGTGGTGTGGACGCAGATGGGAGAGGAGGAAGCGGTGCCACTGAGGTAGCACTCAGAGTGACTAACAATGGCCCACACACATCCTGTAGCTGTCACAATGTCGAGGAGCCGATACAAGTCAGCCACCCCCTCGTCCCTCTTCTCTCGGTGTGGTGCCGCTTGCTGCTTCACGTCAGCCAAGTTCAGATGCTTGAGAGACTTGAGAGACTTCAGCTAATGTTACATACTGTACATCAACGTTTATTTCAGACCAAAGAAATGTTCAAAGTTCGTCCACAGATGTCACGCTTGTCTTCTTTTCAGGTGACAGTAGCAATAGCTTTACTATCTTGTGCGAAACAAATATTGATCACAATTTGGTTTCCTGCACAACAGCACCGTGCACTGTGGAAGGTCTCACCAACACATCAGGTGTGTTGCCAGTATCTGCGACGCAATACTTGCAGAATTTCCCACCGGGGCGTCACCTCCTCCACCTTACCGTTCCTCATGCCACATGTTCTGACCCTCATTTATGGAAAACCAATCCAATGGTTGAGGACCCTGGATGCCACCTGCACTACATTTGAAGGGAGGTTGAGCGGAGGCAACAGCGATGTGGGGAGAAAACCACTTCACTTTGATTCGGAGTGCACTGTGGGACTTTTTCGTGCCTCAGCCATTCACTCTCAGTTGACCCCTCCTTCTGGTCTGACCTGGAGGGCCCGCTGGAACCTTCAGACCCACAAAGCTGACATCCACATCAGCGCAGGAAAACACCGGTGATTGCCTCTGAACAGGAAACCACCTTCCTGAAACTCAGCAGAAAAGGAGTGCCGAGTGGCTGCAACGCTGAGGCTAATGCAGGCACACCTGTACCGCCGCCGCCGCCGCCGCCGCCTCCTCTGCCACACTTCCCCCAACCGTCTGGACCAGGCTCAGCTCAAGCAGAAGCCACTCCTTCATCCCTGCGCGGCGGCAGACATCTTGAAGAGAATGTGTTGCGCCAGAACCCTTGTCCCTGTTCGGCCTGGGCTGTCTCTTTTGATGGCTCGCCTTCTCGGCCCACAATTGCTTTTTACATCCACGTGGTTTTGCTGTCGCTGAGTTCAGCAATGTAAAGTGGACCACCCATGCCAAAATAGAGGTCTCCGAGGAGAAAGCAGAGTCTGTATTCTCACCAGCAGAGGGCGACTGCGGCTCTGCCAAAGCTCTCTGAGCCACCACTGTTGGCAGAAACAACAGATCCCCTTACTTTCATAATTGTGAGGGCTATTTGAGCAGGGCAGCAGGGGAACTGAGCACCAAGCAGACGTCTCAGAGAATGTTACCATAGAAGCAAAAGTTCCGTTTTCATAGAGGATCTGCTTTGATCTCAGACAGCGGACACAACGACTCACGGCTGCATTACGGTTGTCAACCGCTGAAAAGCTAAAAAACACAAGAGGTGGTCACCTGGCCCCTGAGGGCCACAGCCCACTCCTATATTTTCAGTGTCAGGGACTGTCTAGGTTTAATCATACCTTCTGGTCTGGCCTGCGCCACGGCCAACAGAATCCACACCACGAACCCACCGCGGCGCGGCCCCACCCAGTCCAGCACCTCGCTCTGTTGGTCCCATGGCGAAGGCCGGCCCAGGCCCCATGGAAGGCAGCGCGCCAGGACCTTGGTGGTCTGGAGCGTCTCTGAGGTGGCGCGGCTGCGAGGGCTGCAGCGAGTAAACAGGACACTGGGGGATGGAGGGATGAGAATGTGGAGTCAGCAGCCTCTCGGGCCAGCAGAGGAAAGCTTGCAAAGCCGGTGGATTCCCAGCTCACACGGCCCGACGCCCTGAGCCACATCTGAGCCGCAGCCAGACAGAGGGGGTCGTCACATCACTGCTCCATTCTCACTGCACAGGCTGTTTGACGAATCACATTTGTCGTGTCACTTGAGCGGACACGCACGACTTTCTATCACGAAGCTCCTCGGGAGCGGCGCGTCCATGTTCTCACGGGTCTCACTGGCCGTCAGTCTCGCGGCGCCGAGCCACTGGTGACAGCAGCCGCCACAGGCTGGCGTGGCACGTGCGATCAGGCAGCGTCTGTAGAGCGGGAACAAGAAACGCTGTGTTTTTGTGTGCTATCAAAACCAAGTTATTTCAGCGTCTTGAAATTCATCTGAATGTGAATGCTCACTATTATTGTCGCCGCCTTCAGGACCAGGTGGCAAGGAAACATTCTGTTTCTTTGAGCAGCAATCATCTAAGATTTCAATTGAACAGATCACTGCGACACAGCTGGGGCTGCTGAGGGAACCCCTGCGGCGCTCGTCGCCAGACACAGTCATGGCTTTCAGGATTAAACCAATGAACAGTTGAGGTGAGTGACTTCGGTGGGTGGTGCTCAGGACGGTGGAACGGTCGACACACTGCACACACACCACATGGTTCAAATAATGTCCCACTCACGGGCGATGACAGGCTGAGAAGTGATTTACCTGATCGAGCTTTTATTACAAATGTGTTCTGCACGCTGCTGGGTGGAAATGCTAAAGAGCCGAGAGGCCTCCGGCTGCTCTGGACATGATAGAGACAGATGAGGTGAGAGCACACGGTCATGGAAAACACATTTGTATTGTTTGCCACAGTGAGAGTATTACACTCTCCTGCTTTCATAATTTGCAAAGCAAACAGCGGTTGGCATCGACCATGACGGACGACTGTGCCTTTTCAGTGAAATTGTCCACTGAGAAACAGTTTCTTCGTTATTTTCTTTAGCAATCCACTTCCAAAGCGGTGTACTTAGGCTGTGTTTTGAAAGATTCAGTACTGGTCACCTGGGTTTTGTCTCTTGGTTTAATGTGCCAGAGGGGGAAGCTGCCCACGGAGGATCTCAAGGTATCTAATAGATTTGCTCCCCACTCGTATTTTGACAGCGACAGCAGGTCTGCTGAACTAATGGCATGCTTTCCTCTCTGACAGGGGTGAGGACTACTGCGCCAATGGGGGAGGCCGCGCTCCTAAAATGCAGCTGTGTAAAGAGAGGCGGCGCGCCACCTCACAAATAATGTTCTCGGAATTAGGATGGACTTTTATGCGATTGTTTTTATGTGAGATGGTAAAAAGAGACAACAGGTAACCTGGATTTGATCGTATTTCACGGAGACATGTGCTTCCCCTTCAGCGGGTTATTGATGCTCCCTATAAAACACTGATTCACTGGTTTCCACTGTGACCCGGAGCACTCTTAAAAGGGCTTTCATTCAGATCGTGGCTTCGCCATAGAGCAAGAAGCATATTTTCTATATCCATTCCAATGTACAAATCCTCTGAAGGATTCCTCTGAGGCATTCAAAGACGCTGAAGTCCATGAATAATCACAGCATATGCCCAGGAGACTTAAGGTTGCTGTGGAGGTCTTTAAATGTTCATCCATTTTACCGTGAGCCAGTTGAAAATATCAAACTAAATAATAAAGCCGTTCAGTGTCATTTTTAACAACCAATGGAAAGGTGTGGATACATCCGGCTGAAGAGGACGGCACAAACACAGTGTTGACCTGTCTGATGAGGAGGAGGTCAACGCCCCGCCGGACACCAATATTAATGTGGGCCCAACGGATGAGAAGAGTATGTTTGTTTTGTTTTTTCCTTTCTTTCGTAGCAGCACTGGGGGTCTGTCTGTGTCATTGTTGCAGAACAAACTGACTGCAAAGCCAGTTCAGACGTATCTGTGGGAGATGTGTGCTATTTTAAGTCATGCTCGGCATTCAAGAAAGAAAACTAACAGCTGTTTTTCATAAGATACGGAGCAGAATTCGGAGCACGCCTGATTTGAGATCATGAATTACTTTTCTCTGGTATGTGTTTGTGTGAGTGTGTGTGTGGCCTTTCGTGTGTTGGAGCGCAGAGCATGAAATGGTTGTAAATTGGCTGCGTTTGCCCTCCGAGGAGCTTTCTCCTAAGATCATATCCTAATCCCTCAGAGAGGCGGTCCGCAGGGTCGCTGCTTATTCAATTAGCTTGAAGCCCCGGCTCTAAACATGCTGCGCTGAAGAGTGTGAGAAAGTCTGCAGCGAGGGGACAGTGGAGGGCAGATGTGCGCAGAGTGCATCCCTGTGCAGCCATGGTTATGTGTTTCCACTTGCTCCTGACCCAAACACCAAGCAGAAGTTTGTAGTCTCAGTAGCACTGGGACTGAGGGGGGCGCTGCTCTCAGAACATCAGCCGGTGTCTCCCTCTGGGTAAAAGGTGCAGGAGGCAGGAGGGGAGCGGTTGCATTTGAAGCCATCGGCCTCACTAGAAGATGACTTGACCTGGTTAACCCGAGCCAGACACCGAACATAAACCCTCGTAACAAATCACAGCCAAGCAAAACCATGCAAAGGAATCCCCACGGTCCAAACTAGCCCCAACTGTTGAGTCATGAAGAGTCTCCAAGAGACCTAACACGACGTGATTTAGGATCTCCTCAGTCAAACAGCAGGCCTTTGTTTTACCTGCAGCCCTGTCGTACCATATCTGTGCAAGCAAACCACAACAGGTTTGGGTCAGCAGCTCTCCAGTGTTCTCCACAGCGTTCCATCATGAAGGACGCTGAGCAATGGTGCTGACTGAAAGAAATCCACAGCTGAAGGAGAGAAGGCCAGAGCAGTTGAAGTTGCAGTTGTGAGGGAAGGCGAGCACCTGAGAGACGCCGATAACACAGTCAGGCAGCAACAACACTCTCACAATCACTCTCAAACGTTCAAACTCCCGATCACATTTAGCTCATTCCACTGAAAGTCTACTGATCACACTCACTGGCAATACTTCAATACTCCTCCACAAATGAAAGTATGACGAACACCTTTGAACAACCTTGCACGTTCAGGCCGCTGTCACTCTGGAGAGTGCGCTTGTTGGACTCACCTGTCACGTGACTTAAGCTTTCACACGCGACATCAAGGCGTAGAATAAGGTGGGCAGGAGGCCCACAGCAGCGCTTTTCAAGCCTCGGCTGAACGGCGACAGTGAAAGAGACAGGAGGCGATAAACTTCACAAACAGCACAAGTCAGCGTCTACACGGTGATGGACTGAAGGCTGCACTCACGTTGATGTCACGATAAACACCTGGCTCATGACTGATGAGGACGTGAGACTGCGCCGCGCCTGCAGACACTGTAGAGGCTCAATATTAGCAACACCAGGCCAGGAGGGAGGGACTTTTTCATCCCAAACCTCTCATTCACACAGAACTGGCGCGCTGACAGAGCCACGAAGTTCTTCCACTTCTGCAACAGGTTGCTCTCCATGAAATATTTCATTTCTAATCCGTCATGAACCCCGAGCTGGGGCAATTCAAATCTTTGTGTTGCATTAAGCCGACTGCAGGATGGAGCTCTGTACTGTTCTTGGCAGATCTCCGTGACCAGAAGGTGAAACCGCCTTCAGGCCAGGTACAAATGAGTGTGGTAGAATGCTGCTTTCAGGCAGCCCCGCAGCCAGCCCGCTCTGTCAGAGCCCAGGGTGCAGTGCTTACCGGAAACCCGGCCAGTTTGATTGAGTTCCTGTTATTGACTGCTTTTTCAGCGGCGCGCAGCTTTCTGCCAGGGCACTTTCCCCGCCAGCTGTCAGAACTCAGACTGTACAGAATTGCACACCCAAACATTCAAGGCCCCGGCTACGCTTTCAACTACAAATAGTCATTTGTCATCCCACGGCAAGCATGCATTATTTGATAAGCAATTTATATCATCTGCATAACTGGAACCACTTGTTCATGTCTTGCTGTGATGCTGCTGAAGTCGGGTGAATGGCTGCCGTGATTCTGCCTGCAGTGAAGGAGGAGAGGAGGCAATGCATTGTTTGGGTGCTCGCCCCAAGCAGAGAGGTCACAGCCCCTGAACGATGTGTTTGTTGTGCGATAAGTTGTAACACCACTTCCCCCTCTGCCCGTGTGTGCACAGTGCCAGAAATAATACCAATAAAACAAAGAGGCCCATTCAGTCCTCCTCCATGTCGGTGACACAGCAGCAATCATATGAAAGATTCGGAGAGGATGGTAAACGTAGCAGGGTTTGGAAGAGACGCAGGGGTGTCAGTCGGGAAGTAAATCACAGCACACAGCGTTGGAACACGAACCAGTGGTGCAGCTCTAACCTCGTCCTTCCTACTCGCTCTCACTGAAAACCTCAGCAACTGACTCTTTGGACTCGGCTTCTGGTCTCTGCGCTTTCTCCTCCGTTACTCTAGCTGCCGCTCACCACCTCCTCAAAGCTTGGGCCCAACACTCTTAATGGCGTGACTCATCAACTTGAGTCCTCTCCAGTTGCACCTGAACTCTCTCCCTGCACTGGTCATCCTCTCAGCCAGGGGATGAACTGTCCGGTCAGAAGGTTCACTGCCTGCTCTCCATCCAGACTTCCATTTGCCCTCCTCCCTCTCAGTCTCCTGTCGCACTTTCTTCTGTTGATGGCACCTTTCCATGCCATCCCTCGATCAGCCCAACTTTTGCCCGACGCTGTGACTTGTGGGGGTCTGCACTCACTGAGTTTGTGTCTAATTTCAGTCAAGTATTTCAGGCCATGAAACCTCTTGCTCTTGTCACCTCGGCTACTGTTTTCAACTTCCACAGCTCTCTATTGACCAATTGTGAGACCAAATGGGGGACCAGTCCAAAAGATGTATTACATGCTGGTGAGCGTCATGAGTGCGCGGCGTATGCGCTGGCTAACCAAACTACGCTCCAGCGACTGCAGTGAAACTCACGCTCCAGGCAAGAAGCTTGATGAAACTGATGTTGTCATATCAGTCCTCGGCTCCAGAGTCTGGGACGTGTCGGGTCCCCACAGAAATGTCCATTCAGGAGGGCAACAGATCCACCGAGGAAGCGTCACAGGCTGTTTGAGAAATGGAGAGATTGTTTTTTTGTGAACGTTACAGCTCATGGCTAGTCACCTCCACTGACTCCATATCGGTTTGCGGCACCAGCGAGCCACCTGTCAGCAAACACAGCAATCCATTAAGAGCGACCCAGTGGTGCTGATTGCTTTGCCCCTGACCCCAGCTGCTTATTTACTCAGGGCATGGTTGCCAGTGGGGGAGGAGGGGGTGGAGTGGAATCATTTGCATTCCACTGTGCAGATTTGCGGTGAGGGGAGCGGGTACCTTCGGCCCCTCCACCCAAACTCACACAAACAGCCAGTCAGTGTGTGTGTGTGATGGGCTGAAGCCAGGCTCCTGACACGCCGCCGGCCCACAGCAGCCGTGTGTTGATACAGCTGGGCCAGGAAGAGGTGGCGAGAAGTCAAGTGACTTGACCAGGGTCAAAGCACCTTCACTCAGCCCAGCTTTATCTGCGCTCATGTAATGGTCACACTCACTGTGTTCCATTTCACAGTCAGGGATGTAAACAGGAGCGCAATTCTTCCTTCCTTTCTGCGTGGATCACGCTTGGGACGCCTCCTCTCTCAGGTGAGTGCTGAGAGTGTTGCGCATGCAACAGAAAACCCTTGAATTGTGGTTTTATGTGACAAAGAAAAATCCAACATTTACAGCAGCTTTATGGTATTAACAAAAATGGGGCATATGAGGTGTAACAACACGACTCTTTTGCTACCTTTCTAAGTAGCAACGATTATTATTATTATCTGTACATTTTAAAATATATTTCAGTCTGACGTAATTCCTGTATGAATATAACTGATGACTCACTTTGTCTTTAAATATATGATTTTGTGTCATGATTCACAGTGTAATTTATTTTATTTTTTCATTTTGTTAGTCTTAGACATAAAATATTCTTTCAATTGTTCACCTCAATGCTCTTTTCAGTGTAATTCCTCTGGAGCTACCCCGCAGCAGGATCAGGTTTCCCAGCAGCAGCAGCAGCAGCAGCAGCAGCGCGGTCCAGTCTCTGTCTGTCTGACACACAGCCCGACGGAACGTTCCTCGCCGCTCTGACAGCAGAGGTGTGTGTTTCCACCTCGTAGCAACAGGTGTTTTTAATTCAAACTCTGCACAGACCCTGAGGAAGATTGATGAGCCTTGTTACACATGTCCAGACAAATAGTACCACAGTTCACGCACACGCACACTTTAATAGGTGGATGATTGAGTGAGCGAGTGAGTGAAGGCCTGTATGAAAACATGTATCAGCTGCTGAACAAGGATACATTCCCAAGTGGTACAAATCATTTCAAGTGACTTCATCATACAAGCCAAGAGGGAAAAAAAAGATAAGACCTCTGGACACTCTGAAGTATCTCAGCAATACATTCAAATGCTAATTCATTACTCGCACGTCATCACGTGACGATTGGAAGGTCCGGCCAAACTGCGCCACACGCTCAACATCTGCGATGTAACCTCTGGATGCTTCCCTCGACGTCCGTTGCGTTCCAGACCCTGTTGTCAAGACAATACAACGATGATACACATTTTTCTGAACAAGATAATGTCACCTTTTGATGGGCTGGGCTGGGTCATAAAACTATAAATACATTTGGACCAAATTCTTATCCTACATGTTATTATTGTATCATTATACAACTTTGACAGGTCTCAAAGATACTAGGCTTGAATGTGCTTGATGAACTTTGGAGTTGGGTGTTTCTGCTTCTGTGGTCGGTGTCCAACAGTGGCACCACCGACTCCGCCTCCAGCTTCACCGCTTGTTCTTCTGTCCTCGGCAGACTAGAGAACGCTCATGTCAAGGCAACTTTAGGCATTTAAAGATCATGCCGGCCACATGGAATAACTTGGAGTCATTACAACCACAGACATTAATGTGCCGTGGTCCTTGATGCCCAGATCCTCACTCTATGATTTGATGTCACTCCGTGATTTGTCTTCACAATCAAACATATTTTGAAACAACCCTCTGACCTGTCGTCAACCTGGAACAATTGCTGCTCCAAACACTAACATGAGGACAGAACCTTGAACTCAAATCAGATAGATACTGAGGGCAAGGCAACGGAGCCACTCATGTCGGCGAGTCATCGAGCCTGCGGCAGGACGACGGAAGAGGAGGAGGAAAAGCATACAGTCTGAATCTGCATCACGAAGTAGGGATGGGGCCCAGCAGTCATGTGACCCCAGGTCACATCATGCATTTGATACCAGGCCAGGCCTGACTGTGGCCATGTGTCGATGCCATGGGATGAAAGGAAAGTCTTACTGTATTATTATGAAACAACTGTATCTGTGCCTTCAATACAGTTATAGTGCATTCAAGAGCTGTCCAAATCTAAAGACGGTCAGTGAGCTAGGGCTAGAATGCATTTGAAACATGACATGGAAAGAAATATTGACATTAAAACTCACTGCATGTGCCGCACCATTCCGCTTGCATTAGCCGGCGGCCGCAGAGCCGCTTGGTCTCATAGGTGTGTCGGTGCTTCTGGGAAGGACTGCTGTTTTTGATCACCTATCCCATCTGTGACACAGCGTGACCCGCTTTGTGTGCGAGGGAAGTGCTGGCACCAGCCACTGGGCAGCGTGGGGCCCCTGGTCTTATCAGCAAACAGGCTCATACGGCAGACTGGCGGGGCATGCAGGCAGCGACACAGTGGGGAGGCAGACAGAGGAGAGGCGGGAGGGCCGCACATTGGCTGCAGTGGGTTTGTTCTCAGGGCTCCCGCTGTGCAGGAGAGGCATGCAGAGGGCAGATAACCACGGCAGAGGACGAATACGTGGGAGAACAACATCTGGTGTTTTTGATGCTGTCACCTTGGCCATAACATGTCCGTCCCCAACGCCGATAACACACAGAACACGCCTAAATCGCTGGTGTGTTTTGTGGCAGCCGCACTTCACTGGCACAACCTGTTTCTCCTCTTCTCTAGCCGCTATTTTCCAGTCATTTTGGCCAGAGCCTGCAATTGCTCAGGTTGCTGCCGCAGTGCAAGACGGCCCCTCGGGGCGGCTGCCAGTGTAAGGCTAAACTGAGCCGATTACCGCTGCGTCTGTGGTGCCAGCAGGCCTGCCTCGCTCACGCTCTCACGCTGCCCAGCATCTGTAGCACCAGCTGATTCAGTCAGCTCGCCAGTGACAAAGCCCTGCTGCTGGATCAGCTTCATTGGTCCACTGTTGACTTGCAGCGCTGGTATCCTGCAGATCCACCAAACACTCAGTCTCAGAAGCAGGTTCTTGTGCTTTAAACCGCCTCTTGATTTTAGAGTGGGACTCTAATCGAAAAGTTGGATTCTCAGCTGGGCGTCCATGGACCTTCATGCTACAGCGGGGCAGGGAAGCCAGTGCTCTCTTCATAAACTTTGGCTCCGTTTGCTCGTTTGGTTTCGGCGCTTGTGAAGGAAAGCTCATCGTTTCCACACCGACAGAGGGTGATTTCAACGTCTAATTTTAAAGTTAAACCCTCCCAAAAAACGTAAAACAACTTTCTCATTTCATTTTTCATGATGATGCTTTCCATGAAGTCCAACACTCATATTTTTAAGTTCAAGTCTGCACACGTTTTGAAAAAATAAAAAGAAACCAGGCCTGTTGCCTTCGATAGCATTCACCATAGTTTCGTGTTTTGTTTCTTGCCTGCTCTATGGTGTTGCTCACAAATACACAAGTTGCCATCAAAGCAAAGACCCACTTGTCACATGAGTGTGATGGGTTCATTTAATTCAAAGAAAATGTGTAAAAGAAAAGGTTTCAGTGAAAGCAGAATGGCTTCTGGCTCCAGCGGCCTGACGCAGCAGCGCGTCTCTAAGGATTCCATGCGAGGGGCCGGGGCACTGCTGCTTCCTCCTCAGGATGTCAGTGAGGAAGGGCCACACCAGTTTAGTCTGGACCGCTGCCTGCTGCTAACCACTGACCTTATATGTTGCTATACATGTCCACTGGCTCTGGGCACCAGGGAGCCAGACTAAATCACCCCGTTTAATGGCATTTTTTTTTTCAGTCACCCAGTCCACTGAGCCAGTCGGCTCCTACTGAGTCGACTAGTTGGGAGAGCAGCCAGCGATCGCACCGCTCAAGGAGTTTTGTTTTGCTGCAGAGAATTATGGGTCGCAACAGACATGCTTTTTCCTTAATAATGGGAATATCACGTTACCATTCAACAGACATTGCTGGATTGGTGGCGTCTGGTCAGTTCTGATGGTGTATCAGAGACATGTTGGCCTCCCTGACTCAAGCTGAGGCAGCATCGACATTAGAACCACTGAAGCCAAACTCATAATGAGTGAGATGAACAACCACAGACGCATTTGGAACCAAGTCAGAGGCGCTCATGGGCCATGACAGCCTTTCATACCAACCGGTCGGTCCAAGAGGAGCCCGTGTCACTATCGGATATTGGTCACATGGCATTCAACATGTTGAACATGAGGTTCATGGATGATCTTCATCATACCGGCATTCACAAGTGCCATGACGAAAATGAAGAAATCCTGTCATACATGTTTCCAAACACCTTTTGTCCTCCCAGCACCTGCGGTTTGTTGATTCTAACCCACTGACGAGTCGTTGAGCAGATGACTTGTACTTGCCTGGGGAGTCAAGTTTGGCACTTAGCTTGGCAGCAGACTCACGAATCACCCAGACATGGGAATCACAAAAGTCTGACTCCTCCATGTTTATCAGCGTTAAATGAGAGTGTGCCCTTCGTTCTGTGGAATTCCTGCAATTCCCCCTACATTCTATTTTCCTGCCTGCTAATGTAATCTGGGGGAAACAGAGTCGGCTTCCCAACGCCACAACTTCCAGATAAAGACCATTTATCATACATCGCTCCTCTGCGTCTCGCTCGGAGCAGATTGAGGCCCAGACTCGGTCAAATCCCAGAGCGGGTCTCTGGGGAGACCCGGGTGGGCTGGTGTCTGGCCCAAAGTCTGGCTTTCTGGCTCGGACGAAACGGAACATATGATAACCACACATCCCAGTCACGAGTCCAGCTGTCTTGCCCCAAGAAGGTTCCAGTCACACTTGGCTTTTGGGTCATTTTTGTGTCTTTCATTTTTGCCACTTTATGGAAATGAACGCTGAACTGATTTTGGCCTCCCTGTGTTCCGGGACTTATTTGGCAGAGTGCACTTTGCACGTGCCAGGCACACGCGCGTGCAGCAGTGCAGTGAGCCTTAGAAAGGAACCGACTTGAAAATGCGGGAAGATCACGTCTGAACTAGTTTTCAGATTTAGGTCCAGCATCCGGACTGATGCTGGAACCTGAGCTCCGCCACCGTAGCACGTCACCAGGCGGATTCAGCTTGAATGAGCGTTTTAAATGAAATGGTCTGATGCGATGAGCCTCAATATCTTTTACCAGCACGAAGCACGTGACCCAGTAAAAATCCATCTATTCGCCACATGGTTGTATATTATTGCCTGTGAAAATGTACAATATATGGTCAATAAAGTAACAAAATCACTCCTCAAATGGATGCACAGGTATACTGAAGTTCCCTAACAGACCGGCCAAGCATCGGCGCCACCAGCAAAATGCTCAAGAGGCTTTTACGCACACCAGAGACAGAGACTGCCCTCCATTTCCAGTGGCGTCACCCCGAGAATGAAGTGCTTGCCTCTACTGTTTCCAAGCCCCTTCGGAATGTGAAATCTCGTGATGGAATCAAGTGTGTGAGTGAGTGTTTGGCCATCGTGCTGTTGAATTTCACATTTTCATTTTCTCCTCCAAAACACAGTGTGCAGCAAGAAGGGCTATCAAATGCTATCTCATCTGAAAGTACTTACTGGGGCAGACGTGTTGTTTTGCCATCTTGAACCAGCACATGCTGTCTTGCTGAATCACTTGCTGAATCACTTGGCAGGCTTTGCCGTGAGCAAACAGGTGACCGTGCACGTTCAACCTCTTAACATGGTCCTGGCTGGTGGGGTCAGTCACTGAGCAGTAGAAGTTGAAGGTCTCATCAACTTGTTAAGCAAACAGATGAGACCCTGCGCAGGGTTGAGTGAGGATCAACTCTTCCATTATCAGCAGCCGATCCACACCAGTCCTCTTGGATTCAGCAGGGCCCCCTCACCCCCGAATACAGCAGCAATAGGCGGTGACTCGGTTCCTGCGCCGAGATCCAGCTCTGATTTTTCTCTTATTTAAGTCCTATTCAACCTCCACAGGTGAAAACAGGAAGGAGCTTGTTTGAAAGTCCGTTTTTGTCCAAGCATGATGAAATGCTCAGCTGACTAACGCAGGTCAAAAACAGGAGGTTTGGGTCAGGGTGGGGTGTGTCTGCTTTCTAGCACGCTTGATTGAATGGAACAAGGTTGAGCGTTGTTGCATGTTGTGGCCAGCCCTAATCCTCTTTGGGTCCTAGACAGGAGAGCGTTAGTCGGCCTGCTGTCTGTAAAAGTGGACTACATTACTGTCACATGTGTTGAAAAGGCTGCTTGTATTTAAGGTCTGGCTCCTTTTCCTCCATGCATGGAAATCCCAAAAGCCCTGGCAAGCCTTCAGGAAAGCATTACCTGTGGCAGCGCTCGTGGCGAAGAGGGCACCGAGCGCAGGCGTCCTTGTTACCGAAGCCTTGACTTTCCATGTGTGGCCACACCGGGCGAAGCGCTCGGCCGGCACTGGATCCCAATTGCTCGCGGCAGTTGTGCTGGAAATACAATGTAAAATTCTGCAGCAGCATGAAATAACTGCCATGTCTGCATGAAACAGAGGGTGGACTAATAGCAGAGGAGTGACACCATTCATGTCAATCACTTGGCTCACTGGCTCCTGGTTTGGTGACAGCAGAAGTGCAGAGGGTTTGACACTATATGTTACCTATTTTACAGATGTTTTACGACACAAATGAGCACAGCAGTCATGTGGAACGGCGCTCGGGGTGCAGTGAGTCCAATGGTTGCCATTGACCAAGCAGCATACGCCTTTACATACATATGTCAGACAGCACATAAAACACTGTCAGGCCCATCATCTTTTTACAGAAAAGCTCATTTGTTCTCATCTATCTATTTTGGACGGTCCCATGGTGCAACCTCAGAGTGGCCATAGATGACAGGTGAGCGAGTCCCTCTGATCCTTCTGACACCCTGTAATCAAGTTAAAGATTCCGGATTAGTGGCTGCTTTTGAAAAAGGTTGAGGTCAACCCTCTCTTCTGTCCAGAGCCGAGCTGCAGAGAATCTCAACAGTCCACGCTCAGGCTTCAGGAATGTGAGGTACAATAATAGACACTGGGTGAAAGTAGCCTTCGCATTTCCCGAGTACGATGTGTGTCAAACCTGAAGTCAGTCTTCTCACACAACCAGCCACTAATGTGGTGCTAAAACTCAACAATGTCTGTTCTGAAATAGTTAAATGTCAGTAAGTTGATGGCGTCGGAGCTTAAAGAGAATCCCATCCAGCTAATTCAAGGATTCTGGAGCCCAGTTGAACACGTCAGTCTTCCTTTTTGCAGAAAACTCTCGATATTGTGAAATATTTACAGTACAGGGTCTACATAAGCCCTGCCCATTGAATACAGTTACACACACACACACACACACGCATGCACATTGTGTAACACTGAACTAGCTGACGTGTGTTGATGGCTGATCTGGTCCAATGCGGGTTCAGATCACCATCTTGGAAACGCTCCGGCTTTGGCTTTCAGACAGAGATGAGAGCTGTATGAAGCAGAGCATCATCATGATGTGGCACCGACTTCAACATTTGAAACCAATGCACGAGTCAGAAAGGGTGCACAGCACTGGTGTATGTCCCCTGACTGAACACAGGCGTGTGGCGGTGAAGAGACACTTGCCACATGGTTGTTCAGTCCTGTTGCAGGTGAGGATACGAGCAGAAGGAAACGTATGAGTGTGTCCATACAACACTGAAGTGTCTTGGCAATCATCAGAGGAAGGGTCTCACATCGGGGATGTCCGATGTCTCCCTGCAGCGGACCCCTTAATCAGTGGAAACAAAGGTGGGAGGTCTGTCCAAAACTCCAAAATAGCACACGGAGTAGGCAGCGGCAATCTAGCGTCAGAAGGAGTTGTAGAGCTGAGCACTGCAAATGATTCAACAAGTCGACCAGACAAGTAAAGAACTCAAAGAGGCTTAGAAGAAACACAAGTGGCAGTACAGAACAGACACGTGTTAGCTTCCTCAAAAGCCATCCTGAGTCTCCGGGGGCTCTTTTCCAGAGTCTCCATCTAGATGGAACAAGGCCCATCAGAAGCAGGAGATGATAAAATGTACAATGAGCTGGGGCCACCATGTCCCCCCCTCCTCTGGAGGCTGCAGATTAGGCCTCTTGCACTTCCTTTGGAAAACAGGCTCTGGACCCAGAGGAAGCTCCTGTCAGCTGCGCCGCTTCACCTCGCTGGCCTCTGCGGCTCTAACTTCACGGTCACTTTCTACTACATTCAGTATCCGTCTTTCTCTCATGCTCAGTCTGACAGATCAAGCACAACCATCCACGAAGTGCCACCGCTCCACACCCGGATGCAAAGGCCGTGCATTGACAGGCTACTGTGCCCCACTGCAGTTCTGTTATGCCGCTGCATATTTGCATGCAAATAAGAAAATAATTCCGTGCAGAATTGCCCAACGATGGCGATAGCTCCATGAAGCCGCCGAGTCCGATTGCATCATGTTCTCATCGCTCACATGCAGTGGAGAGAAAACCAAAATATTGACTAGCCTGGACTTCTCTCGTGACTATGCTAGCAGTTGCTAACATGATGGCAATTGTAGCTTCACTCGTGGCGTCACAAAAGCAGCATCCACAATAGCTGCTTTGAATGAAAAGAATGCAGCTGATGTGTTTGTAGGAGTAGAGTTACACAAGTTGTGCTGGCCGTAGTATACGCTTTAGAGAACAGTTTCACTATCAGTAGCAAGTCGTACACAGCAGAATACACAATAATTGTCACGAGTCAAGGGACGAGGAGCGACTGTCACGTGTCGAGGACGTGGGGCGGGACCCAAGTGCCAGTGGTGAAAGTTACAGTGAGGCAGGAGCGAGTTAGAAATAATATTTCATAATTAAACAAACAACAGAAACTCAACAGAAAAGCGTAAACGAACCGGGAGAAACTAAGCTAAAGCTGAATGTACAATGAACCGAGAATAAACTACAAAAGAGAACAGGAAACGCATGGAAACTGGGAGAAACAAAACACTAACTCAGGCACCAGGGTTTAACACAGTGTAATCCAAAATAAGCTAGCTGACAGAACAAGAGACCGAAACAAGGAGAGCCAAGAGAACGAGGAAAATAAGCTAGCTAGCACACGGAACAAGAGACCGAACAGCAGCGAGCCAAGAGAACGAGGAAAATAAGCTAGCTAGCACACGGAACAAGAGACCGAACAGCAGCGAGCCAATTTACCACAAGGAACAATAGTCCAAATCACAGGAACTAGGAGAAATCACAGGGACCTAGAGGAGCAAATCCAGGGAAAGTAAAAGACACGATCTGGCACGTGTTGCTGGAGTCCAGGTGCTTTAGTGATCAGAGGTAGAATTGGCTCCAGCCGTGTGCCACACAAACAGGAAGGACAAAGGGAGAAAACAAACACAGGACTCAAGGGAGAAAATAAAAGCGGAGCCATGACAATAATGTTGTGTGTCATGATGCTCATAATACAGGAGACATGTGTGTAGTAGCAGCACATGCAGCAGTAGAAGAAGAAGTAATATATGAAAGAATTGAAGTAGTGGATCAGTTCCAATGAACTATGTCCTCAAAGGGCCCTGGTGGGGCAGGTTTTTGTTGGGACCAGTCAAGAACACTTAGTTGAACCAATCAGCTTCAGCCGAGAGCTAAATTCTGGTTTGAACAAAACCCTGCATCAAGTGGAAGTTGAGGTGCATCAGCAGCATTAGCATCTGGATCACCATGACCATGGTCCACCCAAAGACCTTAACTAAGGGAGTAATAGAAGATACAAGCGCATTTGCCCAGAACCTGTCCAGGGATTTAGAGGGAAGTAAGGCCAGTCCTTCATAAACCCCTTGCTGGGGGAGATACACGGGTGGATGCTGCACTCTTTCCTTTGTTTACAGCAGTGTGTAGCTGTGTGTAGCGCAGGAAGACCACATGCTAACTATACGGTATTGTGAGGGACCAAACGGCAGCCATGTCTCTCTCTCTCTCTCCTGGGGACGGAGAGCGGAGATGCTCTCATCTGACAATGGCTTTCCCCTCGTTCTCAGGCTGGTCACTTACATGATGATGGAGGAGACGCTGCAAGTCATGAAAGTTATGTTTGACAACACCAGCCACGTTATGGGAAGAATGTGTTTGTGGCGCAGCAGACCTTTGTTCCACTCCGGCTCGCTGGCTCTTCCTCTCTCTTGACATCCATGTTGTGTGAGGGCAGGAAGCAGAAGGATCCACGAGTGGCTCATTAAAAGCCATTAAGGAGCGTCAGCCAGACAGGATACCGGGAGTGAGTGGAGGAAGGCCGGGCAGGGCTGACCACACTCTCCCAGCTCCCCATCGCCGCGTCACTGCCCCCTCGCTCTTCCATCACACACAGTTATCTCCTTCACCCAGCACTTCCTATGGCCCCACACATATCCCAGCAGGCCTCCCAAAGCCCCGTCAGCTCATGTATCACACCCTCGTGACCCGAGTCTGTGCCGACCACGCTGCCCCGACAACACGAGCAGGCCATCTCTCTCATTTTTTCATTTTGGTTCAAGTGTTTACCCCTCCTCTCTTCTGATGCCTTTCACAGCCCACATTTCTTTTGTAGAGCAAAAGCTGGACAACGGCCACGAAGGTGTGACTGTGTCTCATGTGGTGGCTGTGACCTGAGGGTGGAGTAGAAGATGCAAAGCATGCTGTCGAGAGATTCGCCCTGATAACAAAATAGACGGATGGAATCCGACCATGTTCTCCAGGGGTTCCTGTGGAAAGTGCTGTGAGAGTATGGGGCAGCACCAAGAGGTTAGCAAGATGATGGAGCAGACTCGGTCAGTCACCTTCGCCTGGATGAATGAAAGGCTGAGGTTGTCCAGCCCCAGCAAAGCAAGTGCAGGGGGAACATCTCCACAGGACCTCCTCCGTTCAGAGTCTCAGTCGGGAATTCTTGTGACGCGGCTTGGTTTCAACCTGGCCACTTGAGATGTGGCGACAGAACTTGAGTGCCGAGTGGTGAGCCGTTTTTGTCGTCTTTGTTGATCATAGACCAGAGTGTGATGTGGTGTGATTGGCTGCTTCGGAACTAATTAGAACTTAATACAAACATATGATTTTGCTGCCAAGCTATGAGTGTTTGTGGAGGGAAACAGACAACAACACTCTTGTATTTGGCCGTCATGCAATCATATCAGGTTGGAGTCCGCTAGTGCTGCTCTTTGTTAACAGCTGTATCATTTTATGGAAGCAATTGTCGTGGAGCTGATGCTCCGCTCTCCTCTTCATCAAATACCATGCTTCTGCTGTCCACCGAGTGAAGGATTTCAAGTCTCAGAGGACTGGAAGGAGGGAGTGTGAGATCCACAGATGCAGCTTCAGTCAAGAAGACTTTGTATATAGGTCTAACGTTTGCTACACTCATCACGCTTGGCATCTCGGGGAGCCGCTGAGTAGAGCTCTTCTCCATGATGAAAGTTGGGGCGGGCACCTCATCTCCGTCTCCAAATGGACCTAATGTGTTCCAGCAGTACTGGCTTGGCCAAGGTATTCACCCCAGAAGAGATGAGAGTGGGGGACGGATTGACTTTGGTCCCTGCAAACTGGCCGCACAAACATGAATGAATGTCACACGAAAGTAAGTTGATTGCTCTGTCCTCCTTTCACAAAGAAAACTTAAAATCCTTGGAGTTGAAAAACTGCTTCCAAAGGAGCACACGTTAATGCCATGCTCCTCCAAACAAGCTCAACCTCATTGACCAGAAATCGCATCGACACATCCTCTGGATGAAACACTGGAGCTTGAGCCACTTGACACTGTCGAACCCTGCTCACGCTGGAGTTCTC
Organism: Synchiropus splendidus; assembly: GCF_027744825.2. NCBI lineage: Eukaryota > Metazoa > Chordata > Actinopteri > Syngnathiformes > Callionymidae > Synchiropus > Synchiropus splendidus. Next base: position 157,364 of record NC_071346.1, on the reverse strand, counting down.
TGGAGGAAGAAGAAAGGCTTTAGCGTTTTACTAGAGTGAACCTTTTTCTCTTCAATATTGTGTTCACGCCGCACAGCTGCTTGAATTTCTGAATTTAACCTCACCGCAAGGTGCAACCAGCACCCAGCAGCTCTTTATTTAACTTGTTTTGTTTACCTAACTCTAAACTGTAATATCTCAACTTCAAGGACCTGCTTTCAATGACTTGGGCTGCAAGTCAATCACAATGGTTCCTTTGGATGGAAGCAGAAGAAACAAACCTACTTTCTCCTGGCCATTGTTATAATATAGCTCCTAAGAGTTTCCTGTTTAAAGAGCCAAAACTATCATTTGTTTAACTGCTGAGGTGGTGTTGAAAAAAGGACACTGGTATTGCCTTTACCACGAGTGACTGATCTCATGTTGTTGTGTTGTCTCTACTGGGGTGAAGTCATTCCACAGTGATTTGTTGTGCCGTACCTGTATTCTGTGTTGCGGCTGAACGATCCACCACGGTGCTGTGCCGTTGCACCAGCCGAGGTGTTTATAGTCATTGAAAAGAGTCCCCCCTGGGGGAAATGTGTTGTTGGTTTGCAGCAGAAACAAGACCAACAAGTGAAACTCCTGTGCGGTGAGTCCAAGACCGAACGTATGGGATGAGTTGTAAGAGGCCACTACACTCATCAGGAGAGACACGGGTCTGAATAACAATGAAAATGACATCGTGGTGTAAGCATTGTGGATTGGCTCTGACCCCTTTATTGAGTGTCCATCTTCAGTCCGTTAACCTGTTGCCATGGGATCTAAATCTATTTCACGGGAGAAGTTGTCAGCTATTGACTGGAACGTGGAAAAGTTGCCACAATTATTGCTGCTAGTGTTTTCGCGGAGTACTTTTTTCTCTGGCTTGTAGATTCCTATCTGAAGGTCTCTCAGGAAGAGCAACCTTCTAAGGAAGCAGCATGTTGCTTTAGTCCTTCGACTGAATGTCTGATGTCTTCAAAGCTGTCTGGACAGATCCTGTACATTGCAGATAACATCTTCTGATGGGAAAGACTTTATTTATTTATTTTATTTGGACTGCGGACATGTTTCAATTCCTCTTTGAAGAGACAGGTGGCAGCAAAGAGCCATGAGGCATGCTGCAGATCTGCTCACCTCCCCGTGAGAAAGGAATTGACTCCATGCCACATCAGGGTTTGTGTCACTTGTGTCGAGTTCCCCGCGATGTAATGAGAGTTTGATTAAAAAAAAAAAAAAAAAAAAAAAACACACTCACGCACGCACACACACAAAAAAAACCTGACTCATTTGATGCAGAAGAAGAGTCCGAGGTACGGAGATTTGCAGTGAAGGTGCTGTGTATTATTCCACATCACAGCTGATGATTGACTTAATGCCAAAAAAGGCCAGTCAGGAGTGAGTTTGGTGTCAGCAGTTTGGCACCAGGGAGTGCCGTTTGGAAGTTGTGCCCTCCACGCCTGACTCTTCTGCTCTGCCTGAGCAAACAAATAAAGCATTTTTTAATGAGCTACGGGGCAAAGACTGACAGCCATGGAGCGCTCAGTAACCAGCTATTACTCTAAATATTTGCTGGGTTGAAAGTGTGAGGCTCATGGAAGACTAGCCAAACAATCCCTGACGCATTTGTCGTTGAGTCAGCTTTGACCAACATGATCTGTTCAAGTGACTTTGAGAAGGTGCTGCCCTAGACCAAAATCCTACTGTGATAGAGCTAGAATTACACTTGCAATAATGTTTCAATAAGGTTTTCACTCCAGCTTTCTAGACTGTGACTTGAGCAACAGCGTCTTGTGAGCCACTGAGCAAGGCAGTTAGTGAGGTGCCATTCGACAGTTATGGAAATGACTGACGACAATTGGTTTGAATTTAAAAAAAATGTCACTTCCCTGGAGTAAAGAAGGGGATTATGCCTGCCATCAGACTTGGATACTCTTGGATGAAATGACAGAAACAAAAAACATGTTGCACCAATTTAATTGTAGCTCCATTAAAAACGATGAAAAAAACCAAAACACATTATGTCAATTAGCATAAAATGGAATGGTTCAGATTCTGAGCAAAGTTTCATGTACAATTTAGCCCATGGCACTCTTGTCTTTGGTTGACCTCTGTCATGTGTGTTGGTTACATGAATGACGAGGGAAAGGCCTGACAGATCCAGAAGGGCTGGACTGAGATGAAGAACATGAGCCCCTGGAGCCGTCGCACTGCTAACACTAGAATGCTATTGAGAGGTGAGTTGTACGTCCCTTATGCTTTAGACTCGCGACGCCTCTTGCATTGACCATGGTTCCAACTATACGCAAATCAAACTACAGCTGGCGCCAATGTGAACTGATCCATGAGCAATGGGTTGAACCAAGTTTTTCCTCACGCAGGTTTGACCTTTCCTCCTTCATAAAGCAAAGGAGCATCAGGCATCATGTAGAAAAGGACCTTAGACTGCTGGAAATGCCACTACTGAAATGGTTTTTGGCTTATTCCGGTTTCACTGATGTCAGCATCCTTTCCATCATCTTCCATATGTCAGAAGCCACTGAGGGCTGCGCTGGGTACCAGCTGGTTTGGTCTCTGGCTGGTCAGCACGTCACACACAAGACGCAACACTGGTGGAGTCACCAGAGAGGACGTCAGAGTGAAGCCGAGATGGAGAACACAAGCTTCCTTGCCGTGTGTAATGACCGTCGTCTGAGGTGCTGCAGGTATTTGACGAATTTTACCATCAGAATCGTAATAATCCTTCACAGCTCGTGTTACATAGCTCTGCAGCTCACGTACCCTGACGGTGACCCTGGCTTTTCCCCCCACCCCGGGCTATAACAGTTATTACAGTATTTACCACACAGGCTCATCTGATGCTGCAGGCGCTCCTCATTCCACGCCGCCTTAATGGCGGGCTGCAGGTAGCGGCTTCCTTCGCCACTGAAGCCAAATGAAAGGGAGATTCAAACGTTTGTCATGTACCTCGTGTGATCACTATGTCCTCACATTCCTCCTGGAATAAATGACTGATGCTGATGTTCGTCATACAGTCGAAGCTGGTGCCGACGTCTGATCACACTGTGTCTCTCTCTCATGGGATTAGAGGATTAGATCATCTCAAATATGATTTAGCCAAAGCAAACACGTCCCGCGTCTTTGAATGTGTGTGTGTGTGTGTGTGTAAATCATACAATCATTTCATGACAGCTAATGTAAAAAATATAAACCAAGTATTTCTATATTTTACATTTTTATTTATATATTTATCATTTTTTTAATTTTTATTATACATTTATCATGTGTTAAAACACACACACTCATTTTTTTTTCATTGACTTTCTTGCACCTTCCTCTTAAACCGTCCTTCACCAGGACCTAAACCAAGCAAAACGGAGGCTTCATCTCATGGCCAGCGGCAAAAGGTCCCCACAAATAGCAAAGAAGGTGTGTCTCAAAGAAGTGTTCCCCACAAATATAGCTATGCAAGTTTGTGCATGACACACCCTCGATCACACACACACACGCGTGCGCCCAATACAAAGACTAGGTCTCCTGCAATTATCTGAAGCCTTTTGAGGTTTGAAATGAACCCACATGATCCTGAGCATTACTCAAAATTACAGCCAAAAAACCTCAATATGTCTCAAGACGCACTGTCTGAAATAAGAGCATCACTGAGCCGCTGCCGAGTGTGAGTTTATTTAGTCTGCTGTTCATCCTGGGACTGCTTCTGCGACGCACGGCAGAGACAGTACAACGCACTCGGGGCGCAGGAATAAAATGTTTTCTCAATTAGAGCAGCTGAAGAGCACAGGAATAAAGTTGTTGAAAGTGTCAGGAAGGTTAAAAATGACTTAAATCATGATGATAGTTTTGTCCTGATTCATGCTTTTCACACTTCCATGATTGAAAAACTGCATGAATTAAATAACCGTGAAAAGGAAATGGATCTTTAAATGAAATTGAAGTCATTTCTGGGGAAAAAAAAAAGAAAAAAGTACATTTGACAAACAGTCATTTTAATTGCATGGTTTTGGGGAACAAAGGACCACTACATATCGAAAACAAGGTGAAATACTCATTTATTTGTCCTTCCTTTCCCATTCATTTCTGTGTATCCACTCTGCCATGCGTGCCATGTAGATACATAGAAAATCTTTATTTCCACTTCATTGAATCATTTCGGACAACAGTTTCACAAAACGTACGTTTTTCATTGATAATAATATTTGCAAACCGAATGATGAGATTTTAAAAACCTGTGCCTGAATGATCCAGTGTCTGACAGTGAATGAACAACACAAAACAAAAATGCGTGAAGACTCATATGAATGAATCTAAAGCAACAACTATCCCCGTGTTTTTTTTAATCAGCCGTAAAAATACATTTTTCACAAAAGAATGTTAATGAAGTAAATGAATAGCAAGTAAACATGAAAAATCTAGCTGCACTACTGCAGGTCCTCACGGGGTTTTATACTTACTTTCAGCTGCCACTTGGGTCGCACCCCTTGAGGAACTTTGCGGCCTATTACCTCCCTGTCGCTGCTATCACAAGTGCTCCTGGTTACCAAAAAAGCAACTTGACTTTGCAGAATCCTCTGGATGTGGATGACTTTGGAACACACACACTCGCTGATCTGGAAGATCGGCTTTGGACACAGTCCTTCAACCCCCCCGCCCACCTCCTTGTCGGCTCTGTTTTGACAAGCATGCCAGCTCTGTGACTACCAGCGAAGCGTCTCCACCCGCCGAGTGGATTCTGAGCAGAGCGAAGGAGCTGCCTTTGGAAGGACAGATGTTCCCGAGTTGAATCTGCCTCCCGTCTGAGTCGGCACAACATTGTGTATTTGTTTTCACTCCAGAAATAACGGGCTCGTAAGTCACGGAGAAATGAGCAGCTGACCTCTGACTCTTCACCTCAGAGGCCAGAGAAGATGGGGAAATGTGGCATTTTGAGATGAACTAGGAGCAAACGAAATCCTAAATAACATGAATAGAACGCTGCAGATACTGTTTATGTCGAATGATTCGGTCTGTAATGTTTGACTCTTCAATATCAAGTTATCTGTTAAGAAAATCAGACACCTCGATGGTCTGATCCAACCTGGGGCGCGGCGAATCACCTGTCACTCGCCACCGCCCCCTCCACCACGGAGCAGTGGTCGAAGCAGAAAGACGAAAGCAAACAAACAAAATGCGCAAAAACACAGCCGTCAAAACGCTGACAATATGCTTCCATACAATGTGAAAGTATCGTAATTGGAGTTCCTGCCGGTGTGTGTGTGTGTCTGTGTGTGTGTGTGTGTGGCTGAAATGGCTGAATTCTGACATTGATAATGGTAAGAATAAGACTAGCTTTTTTGAAACTAAAGAAGAAGTTTTTTTTTTTGTTCCAATTGAAACATGATTTGTGTCATGGGGATGTGACACAAAACCAAACATGCCTTATTTTTTTTATGCACCACTGGCTTATTCCAACCCTAGAGTGGGCGTCAGGAGGTGCTGGACCTCGTCGCAGTTCATAATAACCATAATGTGACAGCAAGAATCTTTGTAAGAAAAAATTACCAGACTCCTAAACATGGTAAAATGTGCATGACTGAATCTTGACAAACACAAGACTGAGGTCTAAAATGTCGCCTTCTCTCTCTCGCCCCACGTCGGCTTGCCTTTTTGCCTGGACGCTCCAACATACATCACTCTGAATCAAAGAATCATCGCTGCGTCTCACAGGCCCCTCGACAGGGAGGCGTGCAGCTGCACACTTGTGTGAATCCAAATCCAGGGCTGTTTTTCAGTCTCGCCGCTGCACATGAGAACTGGTGGGACTTATGTAAGGCTCTGGCTGAGGAGGCGTGATGGGCTGCAGCCACATTACCCCAAAATACACCGACCGAATTCGCCAGGGAGCTTGCTCTGATTCTTATAATTGAAAATGCTTCAGTTTGGGGAGCGCAATAACAAATTCTCCCAATGGGGTGTGCTGTGTCAAAGAGCCATTTTCGAAAACTCTCTTCCATATCTGAGCGCCGCCGGGCTGCAGAATGAATGGGTGATTGTTTGAGGGTCCTGTGACGACTCTCCTGGGGCCCGTCAATTCGCAGAGGCTCCTGGAACATCAGGTCACCTCCAAAGTCTGGACTCAGTGTCCCAGCTCGGACCTCCAGGGCGCACAGCTGGATTCCTCAAAGAAGCCAGCGAAATGGTTTTAGAAACTGTGCATCTCCTCTTACTCCACACTTTGCATCCTCTCCATCCAGCAGATATTAGATACTGTGTTTTTACTTGATATGTTCATCTCCGCCTGCCAAAACCCCTGGAAACCATATTAAAGTCTGTGCTTCGTATTTTTTTACCGAGTGGCCTCTTCAGTTGCTGACTTTGTCCAAACTTTCCATCATGTGCTCTCCCTCTCTTCCCCACACGCTCACACACATCTACGCTTTCTGTTTTTCCCTGCAGCTCCGCCACGCCGTGGTATCGCTTACAGCTGACCAGCGGTCAGGTGGGTCTGCGGGACGTTTCGGATCACGAGGGGCAGCCAGCTCGCTCTCCCACACCAGGCCCTGTGGAGGACAGGGCTCAGGCAGGGGCAGGAGACACCTGGCCAAACCACAGAAACGCTTCCAGCTGCAGACTGCCTGGTGCTCGCCACAGAGAGAAATCAGGCCAAAGGTGTCGCAGCTCACCAACAACAACTTCTGCGCTGTCATTTCCCAGAGTTGGAGATGGACTTTATTGATCCCGAGACGGGGAATGATGGCGGAGTGGAGGCGCGGCAGAAGACAAAATAAATACATCAAAACACGTCTCGCACACAAATTGTTTACGGACACAAGGGCAGTGAAATAAGTGACACTTGAGGGTGTAACAATGCAATTACGACCACCATGTTGAAGGGAGGAGATGATGACACCACGCGTGGAAGCCTCCTTGTCGGCGTGGAGACACGCCTCCAACAATAGTTCACTCCAGATGCCACTCTTGAAACACCTGAATATGCCTGGACCAAGTTCCTCACACAAGCCCACCAGTCTGGAGGAAGCACGCCGCACTCTCAGCGGGAGTGTGTGAGCCCAGCTCATTTTCCATTCTCAACCAGGGGGAACATTTCAAAGAGGAAAATCCGTAGAAGGCGATCGTCTTTGGACCAAAATTCAAACACCATTTCTTTTTTGCAGCATTCAGAAGACCAACAATGTTCTGGCTAGCGGTGAGCAAATCAAAATGTTTCCATGTCCCAGTTGAGGACACACACTTGTCTTTCACAATCGAAGGTGCGAAAACACGCACAAAAGCTTCTTTTCTCTGCCACTGCGCAACATGAGGTTAGAGGCAATTAGACTGGGAGTGTGCTGTAAGACCTTTGTTTGCCAACACGACAGGATCAGGGGGCAGGGTGAGTGAGAAACCCGCCATGTCCAGCTCCTAAATGTCATCAGCTCTGAAAAGAAATTCCACGGGCATTTATTTAATTGCGATGACACAATGGAGACGGGTCATTCAGATGTCACCAATACTCTGTGACGATCAAACAGAAAACGTGACTTCCTTGTTTCTCTGTCCAGCAGCATTGTTTGGGGGGTTTTCAGGACAGGAAGCGAGCAGCTTGTTCCAGCGCTGAGGCAGAATGGAAATCTTTTTTTCTTTATTTGAGGGAAGTCATTCCGTGGATATATAAAACACCAAAGTGAAGTTTCCTTCCCTCGACTTTCCTGGTGCTATCCCCATCAAAAGGACACGCACCTTTATAGTGGGCTCCCCCGGGACCAGAAGAATAACAAACAGCTCAAACTCAACATCAACCGCCTTCTGCTTCAGCGCTACTGTTCAGGCTGGAGGCCATGTAAACACATATATCTTGAATAATAATCTGTGAAATATGAAAGTGACACAGGGAAAGTCAACACAAGGTTACAAACTGAACAAGAAATCACACAGTGGATTATCATTGTTCTTCCCAGACTTGGTTGCATGACTTGAAATTCACCGTAGAAATAGAAAAGGTAATGTAGAAAGACAACTCATCTTAGACAGCGTTTTAGATATGCATGAAGCTGCATGAAGGAGAATGGTTAAATCATTCACAACACAGGAGGCTCTCACTTTCACACAGTCACTGCTCGGGGGAAACAGGGCAGAAACCATCTTTCACTTTGTCCCGTTTCCAACGCTGTATAATCTGATAATGACACCTTAGCTCCGAATGTGACATGATAGTTATACGAATGTCATGTCAAGTTGAAAGGCGTTCACAATGTAGTGGAGGAGACTGGGAGAAAGCAAACCTGAAACTATGTTGAACTGTGTCTTTTTTCCTCTTGGCTGTTCTTCCTCCGACACTGAGTGGGACCTCATTCAGTTGATGGCTCTGACCTAAACATCGATGTACCCTTGTCATGGTTGTTTCTTGTACAGATTTGTTTGGATTGACACTATTGAAGGTCGGCTCTTGTGCTACAGTCATTGGTAAAAGTCCAAACTTTTGCTATTGCCATTTGCTCCGCGAAAGGTTCCCATGAGGATGTGTGAAAGAGGAAGAGGACCACCTATTAAAGTGAAATCTAAGGAGTGATGGATGGGAGCGGGTTGGAGGGGGAGCGGCTCTGCGATCACCTCGGGGGAGAGGGGTGATGAAGACGGGGAGGGGCGAGTTCACTTAAATCCCCACTTACACCTCTGCTGGTGGGTGGAGTAGACCTCCCAAGTTCTCGGACTTCAAATTAGATTGACATCATCCTGTAAAGTCCTTTAAACTCTGGCCTGTTTTGGCTCAAATCTCCAGCTTTCATCTGCATTCATTTGAAAAACACAGGCTCTCACTGGGAAAACGATGAAGGCCGCTGGGACAGCCAAGACACGCAGAGGGGCCGTCACATGAGAGAGGAGTCACCTCTTGTTTTTCTAGCTGCTTTATTGTGTCACCTTTCCCTCCGCTGACCTCCCACTGACCTTCAACTGATTCATTCGCTTGGTCTATGTTTCTGTATTTCTTTCCATTCATACTGTTTTCATGCTCCACTTTACTCAATCCGTTGTGAGCATCAGCGTTAGCGTGGTTCTGGATTCTTAATCATGACAGCTGCTGTGAAAGAGTGTCATGGAGAGGTTCGTAAGGAAGCTTGAGAAGGCTGAGCAAGCTGCGGATGTGCGTTGTCACTCATCCAGATCCAGTCAAGGTGTCGCGTGGCACGTGGAGCTCAGGTGCTCCTCAGGTAGAAGCACATCCAGAGGTGAGTGCACAAATGGAGGCTGCGGCGCTCGTGGTTTGACGCCCGCTGTGCTGGAATTACTGCAGCAGTGCTTTAAGCATCAGGAAATGACCCATAATCTGCAAGCGTTTGACTGCTGCAGCATTCCTGTGAAATGACACCAGTGGAGGTAGATTAGGCCTCGGCTAATTAGCTCATTAGTCAACATAAACACATGGCCAAACCCCCCTCCCCCTCCCCCACTCCTAAACACCCGGAGCCGTCACCGCCCACAGCTGGTGGTAAAGGTGAGGCTCCTTTGAACACACACACACACAGATGGACACGCAGCAGCCACCACCAGTGAATCATCCGCACGCTTCCGTCATTTGTGCCTCGTCACTTCCTGCTCCATGGTGGAGGCCCTGAGGGTTGCTGCTTATCAGAGCACTTTATCAGCCTGAGGGCAGGAGACCAGGATTCAAGCTCTTCACTCTCCCACAGAACCAGCAGCCTGTCAGCAAACAACCATTGATGTCAAGGTGAAAGAAGAGCTGAACGGTTCGCAGGCCTCCTCGCCTTGTCACATGACCCGAGTGACTGGCGGCTGAGATGAACACGTCAGCTGGTTAGCACATTAGCAGCTGCATGTTACACCGTCACCGAGCTTCTGTTGTGAGTTCAACTCTCTCAATCAAGTGAAATTTTATCAGACACAAAGTACCATGAGGAGTTCACGCCAACATTGTTCCACTGACCGTTTATTTGAGCATTATTTCAAGATCTGGAGTCATTGTCCGGTGTAATATCAGGCTGTGTTTCAGCTCATCCCTACATGAACGGTATTGTGGCGGATATGAAAATGTGTTGCCTCGCCTGTCATTGTGTTTGATACGAGCCATTTGGACGTCCTGAGGTTCTGAAGGCCTTCAGAGTCGGATTCATGACATGACGTGCCACTCAGGAAAACTGTGGCGGTGCAGGACCGGCGTTTTTCCAAAGGCTAGTTCTTGTTGTTCATCGCCATCAGTGAGGCAGCTTGGCCCATGCAACTTGGAGAGCAGCACGACGACATCCCTGACTTCTAATGGTTGGTTGATCCTGCGCTGTATATACTGAGGGCTTCAGGGTCATGCACCCACCAGTGTGTCAGCAAGAGCACTGAAAACACAAGGCATCTTTTGTGCAGTTGCAGCTCCCCACACTGCGCTCTTGTTGCTTGTGACAGATGCTGAACACTGGAACCTGGCAGCTCTTTCACACCTCCTGAATGCAGCAGGAGGCCTCAGATTTCTGCGCCACATGGAGCTCACCTTAGCCCTCCCCTTTTTCCCTCCTGGCGCAGCATAAAGCTGCCTTTCACCAGCCATGTGACACAACTCCATCAAGGAGGGGTCCACTTGTGCTTCTTTGATTGAGAATCCCAAACTTTGTGTGGTTTGAAACTCATCCCAGTATTGTTTCGGGCTTTACTCACAGACAGCTCTTCATTTTCACAGCAGGACTTTGCTCCTGCTACGGCTTTTCAATGCTGTTTTGCACAACACATGTAGTGGCGGGACGTCTGGCAGCTTCTCAGCTCTGGTATGTGATGATCACATGCACAATGACTAAACAGCTACTGTGACCTCTGGCATGAAATCCTAATCATAGTTTTAGGACAAAGAACACAATGACATTTTGCTGGTGATGCAGCTGGATTGACAAACCTCTTGGAGGACGTGTCCCTCTCCGAGGAGAGAGAGAGTTTGAAAAGCTGTGTGTGCCGGCGAAGTGTTGAGGAAAGCTCCGATCCATGTTCTGAACGTGTTCTAACAACGCGAGAGTCATCGTGTTTACGTTAGCCGTCACATCATCAAATGAAATATCACAATGGGACGAGGAGCAAGTCGATATCTGGTTTATTGTTGGGAGAACAATCGTGTTTACATCAGTCAGTCCTTCATTTCCATCTGGCCAGCGCTGACATGAATAGCGACTGTAAGAACAACAAACCCGCCGTGACAGTGATGGGTGGGGGAGCAGTGCCACGCCTCGCGCTCTTATCAGTGCTGATGAATGACACTGACACCCGCGCTATCTTAATGGCTCGGCCTATCTCTTCATCACTGCTGCTGGCCTCGCTGCCTTCACCTCCACTTGCTTGGTCAGACTGACCTGGAGCTTCCTTTGAGACGTACTAACTGCTCGTCTGAGGCTCAATGTCGCTGCCTTCACATGAGCATGACATACGCATCATGTGCATAAGGATCCGTGTGAGATCCAATCAAAAGCAAAAACATCCTGGGTCTCATTATGTCACATCTGATGTGACGGCATTATATTCTTTTTCTGTCTTCCTGCGAGTGAGTGACTTGATTGCTGTCTGTCCTGGTCTGGGGTGTCACTTCCTGGTTTTTAGGGGGGCATCCTTCCTTCTCTACCTCAGACTTCCGCTGCCTCGACACCCATTGTCGTTGGCTTGACGGGATCGACATGTGTGGTATGAAAGCAGCACTGTGTGACTCCTGGACTTGGACAAATGGTAGCTGTCGTTCCTGTCGCCTGTCCAGCCAGAGAGTTCATGATCGTGACTTTAAAAGGCAACGTGAAGTCCGGCGGGGAGATCACCCGTGATGCGCTGTCCTTGTTCCAACGCTGAGCGGCTCTTTACCAGCAGATAGAGTCAAATAAATGACCATGTTTGTTGAAGCAATATTGTTCCCCAGGGCTCTGGGAGTGTTTGCTTGCCTTGGGAGAATCACCAATAAGTCCCACTGACATGAGTTGATTTTATTTAATGCAAGCAATCCGTTGTGGGTGTTGTGCTTCAGAATGATTTTTTTTTTTTTAAGTTGATGTGATCTGAGACAAATAACTAAAACTGCGATGCAGCAGTGACAGGAGCTTCTCCAACCACTGGTCCTGGATCTGAACTTTGATGTTAGAATCATCTCCCTCTGGAGGTGCTGTCACCCAGGTGAAGACACTTCACTTCTGCCACGCACTGAAACACCAGTAAACTCCTCTTGGATGAAGTGTGAACTTGATGACAGACCTACATCTGAACTGAGGGAGGGGAGAAGATCTGCACAGAAGCCCCTCACTTCAGCGTCTCAGTCGAAGCTCACGTCACGTGTTTCCAGCTGAAATGTGGAAACATCTCTCACTGAGACGACCCAGAGTCATCATCATGCTTAAAGGATGAGGGCGAACGTGACCAGGCAATCAGATACACATCTGCCTAGACCAACAAAAATTGTTATTTAAGATGAACAGCATTCCATCTTGCATTGTGTGTATGACAAATGCATCATGGTGGATGAATGTACCTCAATCCCATTCAATGAACTGCGGCGGGGTTTCAACATCTCACAGGAACAAAGACAGAAATTTATGTGAAACAAGCGTGACATCCTACTTCCTGCTCCCAAATTGATTCCTTTATTAACTGATGAGCTGAGAGGTGGAAAAGAAACCAAGTCCAGATAAGGACGTCACAAATACGCCGCTTCTTCGTACTGTGACAGCTCTATTGAAGTCTATTGGCTAATTGGTTCAATTGTCATAAATTACTAGTAAGAGAAAGTTACAAAAAAAAAGTTAGCTTTTCCTCAAACTGTGTCCCATGTCTCCCCCTAACACCAGCACTTGGTTCTGAGCTCCCTCCACTATGAAGCTCCCTCCACTATGAAGCTCCCTCCACTGTGAAGCTCCCTCCACTGTGAAGCTCCCTCCACTGTGAAGCTCCCTCCTCTATGAAGCTCCCTCCACTGTGAAGCTCCCTCCACTGTGAAGCTCCCTCCACTGTGAAGCTCCCTCCACTGTGAAGCTCCCTCCACTGTGAAGCTCCCTCCACTGTGAAGCTCCCTCCACTGTGAAGCTCCCTCCTCTGTGAAGCTCCCTCCTCTATGAAGCTCCCTCCACTGTGAAGCTCCCTCCACTGTGAAGCTCCCTCCACTGTGAAGCTCCCTCCACTGTGAAGCTCCCTCCACTGTGAAGCTCCCTCCCCAATGAAGCTCCCTCCACTGTGAAGCGCAGCTCCCTTCACTGTGAAGCTCCCTCCACTGTGAAGCTCCCTCCACTGTGAAGCTCCCTCCACTATGAAGCTCCCTCCACTGTGAAGCTCCCTCCACTATGAAGCTCCCTCCACTGTGAAGCTCCCTCCACTGTGAAGCTCCCTCCACTATGAAGCTCCCTCCACTGTGAAGCGCAGCTCCCTTCACTGTGAAGCTCCCTCCACTGTGAAGCTCCCTCCACTGTGAAGCTCCCTCCACTGGAAATGCCAGCTCCAGCATTTCTGCAACCTCTTGCATCGGCGCTGATCATCTCACTTGGTTTGGTGAACCAGCGGAGGAGAAATGGGCGGAGCCCATGTTGCGGTGATAGATGTGTCAGAGGTGTGAGGATGCTAACGTTAGCCTGGATGCTAGTCCACTGTTGTTTGTTCAGCAGAAATCCAAACCTACTGTGGAACATCCATGTTGTATTGTTCATGTTGTGGGACACGGTGGAGCATTTGGCTGGCTGACATGTGACACCAGAGGAAGTCAACACAGGGAAGAGTGGTTCTGGCTACTAACATGTCCCTGTTGTCCTGTCCAACACTGTTGTGAAATCAAGTCCTGTGGTCTCCTGGACATCTCTCCACACTTCATCTTCCCACTTGGTTTCAAGTCAGCTCCGGAGCTCCTTGGGTTTGAAGGGGTCATGTGATCAAGTGGTGAACGGCGAGTGGCTGTTGGCTCTTACAAGTATTGGGACTGACTACACCGACACGTGAGGCACAGAGCCCAGTGTTAGGGTCAAAACCCAGTGTTAGGGGGAGAAGTGGGACACAGCCTTAGTCCCTTTGATAGACTGACAGACTTGTTTCTGACAGTGTTGACAACCTCAGTATGGTCACCTCTTCTACCGCCTGATTTATCTTCACCAGAGCACAGCACTGGAATGATGCAACACTCACGAAAACATCGATGAAATGTCGTAGTACTTCTCCCTCAAACGTCAGAGTGGGTGTGTGTGCGGTCCAAGTATTCTGGTTGTAATAGCAGCTCAGCGTTCCGGGAACTCAGGGAGAGAAGTCAGGCTTTAAAAAAAGAAAAGAAAAACATGGCATTGAGGTTTTCTGGGTAATAAGTCCATCAGTGTCTGCTGCAGTGTGAGCCGGAGGAGGGGCCTTTCCCCTGCTCCTGGCAGGTCCCACCGCCTCCTGTCCATGGAAAGCCGACTCTGCACTTTCTGCAGACAAGAGTCTTCAGGGAGGAAATAGAGAGGAAATTGTGCAGAGAGTGTAAGAAAAAATCTTGCACTGAGTCCTTGTTTTTGTCACAAAGTATGTGTTACCGTCCGAGCCATCGATTTTAATTACATGTAACTATGCTGCATCCTGCATGTCAGTAATTTGTGATCAAACTTTAGACCAGAACATTTTCAGTGACAAACAAATAACATCGTTGGGAGAGGGAAATGATGTCCGGTCACATGAAGGGAAGCCAGACAAGTTTGGGACTTCAACATGGCGCCTGTGTTGTCCTGTATAAAAGAGACGGTCGGAAGGCAAGTCTTCGGCTGCCGAGTCGGCTTCTCTTCTGGCCTCGGTCATCGAGCCAGAGGCATATTGTGCTTGTGAGAGTGTTTTTGACACTCAAGTTACCTTCTGCATTAAGACAATGATGCTCTGACAAGCAAATGCATGTGGCATTATGAAGCAACTCCGGAACAAGGAGGCACAGATCTCCGCTTCTTGCCACGGATGGTCCTGAAGTAAAAACAGACGTCAAGATCTTCAAAGACACTCAGGAGCAGATTTGACAGCGGGGAGTCCGGGCCAGAACAGACCATGTTTGGCCACTGAATATCAAAGATCATGTGACAGGAGGGAAATGTGTCCAGTCCACAAGGCAAATACTTGATGAATAAAAGGAAGGTGAAGTGTTGTAGACTTCACAGCTGGAGCTGTGGGGGGAAGAGGCCCCCCGCGGACCATGGTTATTTAGCTACAGGCTTGTGCTTCAGCAGAGACCACATGACCAATCCAGTGACTCAGGAGCAACAACAAATAAAAAAAATAGAATGAAAGGCAAGGAATTCACCTTCCTACATGTACCAACGCACCGGTAACCTGCCCCCCTGATTCCAGAGACACACAAATCCTATTTTCATATCAGAAACCCAGTAGGGAGACTCCGAGTCCTTGATTCAACACGTCAGTCTAGACCCATGAGCAAAGCTGGCATGACTTTGCTCACAAATAACTGTAGGTGGTCAAGCGACTTCACCAGCCATCAAGTCAAGCCTGTGTGAAATGGCCTGGCCCCCCAGCCATGACTTTGACACCTTAACATAGGCGAATATCGGGTGTTGTTTTATTCTTTTTATTCCAGATGTCTTTGACACGTCGACAGCAAATTCCCCGGAGAGAGCTGCTGCACGTCAGCCTGCGCTGCACTTTGGATTTCTTTGCAGTTATTGTAATGAAGCACATCGGTCCAGATGCCTCTGCAGGTAGAGAAGCCGAGGCCCAGCTGATTACAAGTAAGGACCATATTTCCGTTCTTGATTTAGTAAAACAAACAAACTGGCACAGCGACCCATCAGTTGTGCGTTCGGCGCCTTACCTTCCCTACCTCTCCTGTGGCGAAAGGCAGTGTTTTTGATCTGGGAGAGCAGAGTCTGGAGCTGTGGCAGAACGTGAGGAGTTTGAGCTGATCCCAGAGAGGATGCAGGCCTCCTGCTCACAACCAGATTACCACCAAATGGTCAGCTAGCAGCAGCTGGGAGGAAGAGGAGGAGAGCAAGGTGACGAAGAGCAATCAGTCGGAGTTCACCACCATACTTTAACCAGGGCCATAAAGACTCCAAACCTTCTGACATGCCAGAGAAGCACTTGTGCAACCTTTGATGAAAGTGCCACCCACATCACATGGCAAAGGAAAACGCCAGAGAAATCTCATTTGTCACTGGATATTGTTCTCCTGGATAAAGATGTTGCACATCTGGTTGTTGATCTTCCCTCACCTGTGAACAACCCCTTTGATGAAGAGTCTTGCTTCCAGCGAGGATGCAGCTAACCTTTTACAAACCAAGGTGGCAGGCTAAGCATCTCTGGGATTCGGGCTCTGTCCAGAAGTTGACCCAGAATCGTAGACTGCACTTGCACTCTGGCTGGTGAGGACACCTGGATGTGATAGGTCGAGCGATGACCTGCTGACATAGATCCAGTGAAGCACAAATCAGTCGGACAAGGTGAGTCAGCGCTCTCAGTCTTAACGGTGTCTCTAAAAGCGATGTCACTGACCAAAATGGGGAAAGTTGGGCCGACCTGCTGACCTCCAGATAACTGATGTTCCCCTGTGGTGTTCCCACGCATGAGCCACTGACAGCTGATTTATCCCAGCTGCTGCGTGAGAAGCCCTTGATTCATTCTGACAGTGAGAGCCAATCTGAGGAGATAATCAAGGAGCTCGAAATGAACATCATCATCATCTGGGCTGCAGAGCTGCTTACAGGCCACTGACTGTGAGAAGAGAAGGGATTTCAAAAGAGAGAAAAAGGACAATGTCACGACTCACTCAATACAGTTCACCCCAGCACAGCCATGACCACAGGAAGGTCCCACACTGAAGGTGCATTCATGTTGTGGGTATTTCAGGCTGTTGGACTAAATATACCTCAATGGATTATAAAAAGGCAAAAATGCTTATTTTTACACATGGAGTTAACATAACCTGCAGGGAGCCGTCTGTGACCTCATAAAGATCAATGTGCAGCTCTCACAGGAAATGTAACAACAATGTAACAATGTGATTGTCTAGCACCCCCCCATGACATGAAAGCTGAGCAGAAAACATCACATCTATTCTCAACCATTAAAGGATCACTTCTTGTCTTTTTTAAAACTGTTTATTTCTCCGAGGAATATTTATAGGCTCACATGGGCGGGGGGTCAGGCGAGCAGCAGGCAGCTGTGGCTTCATATGTTGGGGAGTAAACGCAACGTCCGGAGTTGTGTTCTACCTCCACCTGATGTGATCCAGTTTGTGATAAGAGCACAGCCATTCAGGTGCAGCGAGTGTGCTGTCATGACGCCAGCTAAGTGTTTCCTTCCCTCCCTCTTTCCTGTTATACTTAGAGAGGCAGGTGAAGCGGCAAAAGCCACTTGAGATAAGTGCATTATATACCTCGTACGAAGCGATGCAGCCACCATGCAGGGGACGCTGTTGTTTTTTCACTGTACGTCTTGTAACAATTTAAAGACGTGTCACACTCTGGAGAAAATGTGTACATGGCATTAAGTCATGAAGAGTTCTGTGAAGCAGGAGAGCAGTGCTCAGCCTGTAGGGGAGAAAAGACACCTGCAGAGGCATTGACATTTTTGTCAACAGAGTGAGAAAGTTGCACATGCAAGCAGAACATTTGCATGTGTCTGCGTGTTATGACAAAAAAAAAGAAAAAGAAAAAGTTGAAAGACAGTGAACAATGTTCAATGCTGCTCTTATATTCAAGGTATTGTGGTCAAAGTCTTTACACATATTTAGTAGTAGTAGCAGAAGCTTAAGTGAAAGTGGGAGGAAAAGCAGACAGGCAGTTCCAGAGCGTGTGAGCATGTGTGTGTGTGTGGGTGTGTATTTATTGTCAACAACTCTTGCTGCAGTCAAGGGCTCCTGGACGCTCACGGTGAGCACTTGCACAAGGATAGTTGATCAGAAGATCAGACCCTCATGGTGATGACAGAAGATCGAGGGTGCTGAAACTGCACCGCCAAGAAGCGAGGACTGCATAGTTAAACTGATGATCAATGAAGCCCAAATGCAGATTGATCAAAAAAAATTCTGCCTCCCACACTCTGTTTGTTGTCCTTGCTTTCCATGACGCATGCAAACTGCTGCAGACCCACTGTCTCTCTCATCTCTGACCCAAACGCTCTCTGGTGGCTGCAACGGACCCTCAAATTCGCCCCTTCTCCCCCAAAGTTTCGAGTGTGGTGCTCAGCTGGGTCCCGCCTTTGTACATGGAGAGTTCAAAGTACTGCACCGTCACCAATCATCCGTGTTACAACAGTGTGAGCAGCGCGGTCTCCCTGGCTGACTCCAGCCGGACCATTATGGTGCCACGGGAGTGAAGAAGTCATCCACTTTGATCTTCTCAGAGGAGATGTGGAGACGTCTTTCAGCTTCTCGCTCTGCTCCCCCTCTCTGCTGAGAGACTTGAAACAGTAGGCTGCAGGCTGTTATTTTGGGAGGGCTGAAGGGCGAAGGGTGAGCGAGGAATAATATCTTGTACTCCAGTGCCTGCATGGCTCCCATCAAACCCGTAACAAATGCAGCTGCAGCGCCATAAAGAATAAGGGGAGGGGAGATGAAGAACAAGAGGCAACATTTTTCTGACACTGTTTTATGGTTTGGATTATTACACGGGGCAGCTGAAGTTCTCCTTTCTCAGCGCCTCCTTTATCTGTCATATCTGCACATTCCTAAGGGGAAGTGGGACGAGGAAAGAGATGGGCGACCAGGTTGACCAGAGTCAAATCACACTGAGCTTCCTCTTTCGTCGCTTGTATGAGGCAGTGGGACCATTCTTTTCTTTTCTGGACATTCGACAACATCTCCGTCATGCTGTGGAAGTGGGAAAGGCCCTTTCTCAATCTTAGTGCCTGGGCTTGTTTGGCATGAACGTGACATTTCTCTAGAAGAAGCGAAACAACCAGACTGAACACCCACTCTTATGGTGGCAGCACCTCCCAAAATAATCCACCGATCATTTTTGATGCTTCCAGTTCAGAAGCTTCAGCATTGTTGGTGGAAACCAGACGTTGAGTAAACAGACCTTATTTTCTTTTATTCTTTTTGCTCTTCTCCAAACGGTGCTGACTGAACTAGTTACACAATTTGACAACTCAAAAAAATTCAACCAATGAGAGAGCAGCTGAAGTTTCTGTGAGAACAACTCCTCTGACCGATTTAGTCATGTGGAGTTCATGTGAGTTTACACTCATGTTTCCTCCCACAACCGTAAGACATTAGTCTGTGCAGTAGGAGTGGTTGACTCAGATGGTCTGGTGACCTGTCCAATGCAGCTGTGTCTCTCACAATCGGGAACAAGTCACTCTCTTGGTGGGATCTCCTACTCTGCAACTCGGGTTGGGCTGATGACCTTGACCGCTCTGCAACACACAATCTTCGTATTCTTGTGGTCTACACATTTCAAGATCAGCTGCCTGGCACAGGTGTGACGAAAAGTGTGGCTTCGGATTAACCATGGCTCTTTGAATTTGAAGGGATGAAACTAAACCCGCGGTGCATCATTTGGCTCATTCATCAGCCATGTCGCCCGCCATACATTTTCCCACTGCTTTCCTCTCCCACGCCAGCTCCACGCCGAGCAGGGAGATAGTGTTGATTGATTCAGAGGACTGTGTTCCTCTCCGTTTGTCTCAAGACCACAGGGAGGACACGCAGTCCGTCTCACTCACTCAGATGAGAGTCTATCTGGGCTTTCTCTGTTTCATAAACAGCAGCATCAGAGCGACTGGGCTGCTCTGCAACATGAAATCGTATCTAAAATCACAGCAACGTCGTCGTACAGAAACTCAAATAAAGCAAGAATTCTGATGAAGCGCTTGGACTGGATGAATGGGGAGGGGATCTCATTAACATCAAGTGCACAAGCATGATAAGAATCTGCTGAGGCACCAGGCGGCCATGAATAACAGCCTCCCTGCTCTCAGTCGGGGGAAGGTCCAATTCCTGAGACCTCCCGCTTGTCTCCCACTTGTCCTCTTCAGCATGATGGTTGTGGACATCCCTTCACCTGGCTCATGTCCTCAGCAGAGCATGTCGACGACCTCTGGAAATGATCGAAAAGCCTCTCACAAAAGACTCTCTTTGTTTCATCTGGAGTCCAGCTCAAAACCTCATCGGTGCATCTACCATTGTCTTCCCGTACAGCCACAGTTCGGGATTTTTCACACGCTTAGGGTCATGAAATTCCATCCATTCAATTCATTAATTTCCCGGACAAGGGCACAGCGTAACATTTAAGCACGTCATTATCACAGTTTTGTAAAAACTGTTGAGTGAATGTGGTTCTGAAAGTCAGGATATTATTACAGCCCAGGGGCTAGAACTTTACTGCACTTATTCTGTCGGGCCTGTCGCTATGACATCACTGTCTCCACGAATGCCGCGCCACACAGTGACCGGACCTCATGGCCCACACGGGTAGGAAATGACTTCATCCTCTGGGCTTTCACACTGGCTCTGTTCACCAGCTTCACCCCTGGGACGCGCTCAGTGCCGTGCTGCTACATTCAGCCGGGGTCTAAGACACCTCTCCGGGTTCAGGCTGGCTCAGTCACACCTGTATTTTTCTTACAACACCTGGTTGCCATGGGAACTGTGAATGAACTGTAGTGTGGATTCTATTTAATTGCACATACCATGAACACAGCAGCTTATGTAAACATGTGTTTGACTCCAGAGAACCAACTGTGGCAGTGATTTGAATGCTAAATATCAACAGCCAGTAAGAATCCAGAAGCGTTTCCGAAGCTTGCAAACACAATGCTGCTGTGAAACCGTGCGCCATTGGATCTGCGTCAAAGGCAGCAGAATGCCGTGACGATTTTGATGCTGTGCTTTGAAAGGCCAGTGAACTAAAGTGGCCCTGCTGAAGATATTTTAGTTGTCTTGTTCTATTATTTATGAATTACCTTTTTAATGAATGTTTGAATCCAAATGACTTATAAGACACAAAGGCTCAAACCGGTTGCTGAGATGCAAAGCCCCATTTAGTCCCGAGACTTAGAAAAATAAATATATAAAGAGTGCATTTTATTTTCTCTGCATTTGATTCTTGATTTGTACAGGGAAGTGTTCCCCTGATCAGGCTGTGGGGCGCTGGAGTCGCTAATCCCAGTTCTAGTCATATTAAACCATCCATCCATGGCATCTCATGGCATTGCTGAGACGCTCCCAGGCTGGTGAAGGGATACAATCCCTCCACCTACAGAGAGTGAACGGCCCTCAATACGGAGCCCGGCACCCCATACTTGTCCCGGTCAAGCGCCTTCTCCAAGTCCACAAAGGCACCCTCAAGAACTGCTGAGTTGGTCCGTGACTCCACAGCCAGGACGGAACCCACGTTGTTCCGCATGACAATCCTCTCCAGCACCTTAGATGTAGACCTTCCCTGGGAGGCTGTCGAGCCTCCCTCTGGTCTGGGAACCAGTACCCCAGTCTCCCACTTGTCCGGTACTGACACCCAGAACCTTCATCATTACTGGACGAATCAACGGCGTTCCATCCTTACTATAGAGAGCTTGGATATTCTGCTGTCTCCCCCTTCTGAGATGCTTGGCCGTTCTCCAGAAGCACCATGGTGCCGTCCAAAAGCTTCTTCGGTGGATTCTCCAAACTCCTCCCGAAACCTTAGCAACAGCCGAAGCACCAGCTCTTTGGGCCAATCTGTACCTTACAACTGCTTCACTCCCCAGGAGCATCACTTTATCGCAAGTTTGCATAGCGCAATGATTCTGGAAGCTACGTTGTGAGGAGCTCAGAGCACAAGCCCCCAGCTGATCACCTGTGTGTTGGAGCTCTCTCCAGTGGACCAGAGGGACGCCTCGCTGTGCTTTAGGCTTAAGGGAGGCAGAACTTTGGCCGTAGTTTGTACATATTGGCCAAACAGCCACGGTCTTATCGAGACCTTGTGTCATATCAAACCAAGTGCCTCAGTTGAAACCACCATAGATGAGTCACCTGGCGTGTCTTTCTTCTGGGTCAACACTGTAATGGAAACCTACCAACATTCAAGACATGACCCCGCATAGCACCTAACAGTGCACACTCACGTCCATTTTGTTAGTCATAAAAGATGATGATGATGATGCAGATTATTCATCTTGATTTCCTTTAACTGTGGAAACTTGTACTTGGTTGATGTTTTCTGGCTGTTGGGCGGGATTTTAAAGCCAGGGTGGTCTTGGAAGCCTGGAGTAATGTTGCCCTCGATTTACTCACGAACAAATGCGCCACACAAAAATCATTCTTCCAATTTTCCATCGATGAACGTAAATCCTGGAGAGGTTTATCTTGGCTGGAAACCAAAAATGTTGCTCCGCAGCAGGAGCTGGAGGACAAGATCTGCGTCTTCATGACGACCCGCCCGAGGTGCGTCCCTGCCTCTCACCCGTTATGCAGTCGCTGGGAGAGAAAACACCAGCAATATTTACAACCAAGATACTCACTCGTGCAGGGTAAAATAGCAAATTGACCAAAGGAATGCATATTGTCCCTGCAATATTCATGATTCCGTCTGTAGAGTATCCCAGATGCACGTGGCACGGGACCCTCTGGACCCGTGGTCAAGTCATGACAGGACGATAAGAGACAGACGACAGCTCACACTCTCACCACAAACAGTTTTTTACTCGAGGTCACAAGCACAAATGCACACACCTGAATCTGTCGATGCAGCACAAACCTCTACACCACCCTCTGCCCCGGAACGGTGATCTATGTCGCTGCCATGAGATAAAATGCCTGCTGGTTCAATGTGGATCTGCGACGTGACAAAACATGGTCTCCCTGGATGAAGACCCAAGCTTCTGGACTTTGTCTGCTGAGTGATTCTCAGATGAAGCTGCCGCTCTATTAATCTCGTCGTCTAAGATTTCAACCTCCACTCTGGCTCAGCTTGTTTGTGTTTATTTAATCAAGTAAATCACAGCACATCTGAATTTGGACGGCTTTCCAACGTCTGGAATGGGATCTTAAGTTCTGAGAAGAGTCCGGCAATACACAAATAAAGTCCTGACGCTCCATAAACAGCCCCGTCCTCCACAAGTGCACACCCACTCCTCACCACCCAGTGAGAATGTGTTTTTCTAGATCATTTGAAGCCGAAATATTTGAGCTGCATGAGTCCTCTTATGAAGTCCTGCCAATACGCGCACAGAGAACTGCTGAGACCCTCAGACAACAACGGTCAAGTTCCCAGAATTCAGTGTGTCCCAAAACATTGACTTTTGTTCCAGAGAGAGAAGCGGTGGCACAGGAAACCAAAGTGGAAGAACAAATAGGCCGTTCGATCTCTTGGAGAGACGGCAGCGCAGAAGCAAGGAGAGTTTGTGTAGACTTGTGTAGCTCAAGCCTCAAAGACAGGTCCACCTGCGTTCAGGAAGTGGTTCCCAATCGCCTCTTTCTTGGAGCCGTTGGATGAGTACTGTCTTCATCACAAACACAGACATGCTTTCTATTCCAAAATGCTCAGAGTCCTCCTTATCATGTCAGTCGGGTTTCATATGGCTGTTGTGGAAATGTGGGAAATGACATTGTTAAGTCTCAGTGGTTTCCATTCACTGCAGGACAACATGCTTTCCATGTTTTCCTCGAGGAAAATTCAGGGAGCAGCACGGCAAGACATTCCTGTGAGTCCTGTGTCAAACAAAATAGAGCAGCAGCAGCAGCAGCAGCAGGACAGTTTGGGACAGTGCAATGACACACAGAGGTGACTATTGTTCCAGGATCAGTGATTACTATTGACGACAATCAGAGCATATTTAGGTGTCACAGATGCTCAGATAAGTGATAGTCCACCGGCTGCGTACAGGATTTAGCCACAAAATAAAGGTCATGGTAAATAAATGTGAATGAATGAAATGTGTCTTAGCATCTACACCAGCAAACCTCAGTGCTATAGTCAGTGCTATGTTTTAAGGCAACAATTGCTGACAAAATTACGCTCAACAGCTCGTGGGGTTGAGAGAAACTCTGCTTTATGTTTCATCGTGTTTGGCTTCCACCTGAAGCAGCGACGACCACCCGATGTAACGTTCATGACTGCTGACTCCTTGTCGTGGAATTGTGCAACGTTAAATGTGGAGGCTGACAATCCCCCCAAAATGACAGGGCTACGGGTGACTGCCATAGTGCTGCGGGGCGCTGCTCTTTTCTCACTTATGGATGTAAATCTGCCTTCAACTCCGTCAACTCCATCAGGACAGACATTCTCAAGCAATTTTTGATCTGTCAGGGACTTAAGACGAAGGCTCCCATTGACAGTTATGTGAGTGGTGTGGGCCGATTAGCTCATGGTTTTGCTTTTGCGCAATACATTGCTAATAATTGTTCAGCAATCATAAAGCTGAATACTCGTGGCAGTTTGAATAAGAAATGAATGCAGCTTTGTTCAGACTGACATCTTGAGAATTCCAGAACTGTGACTCTCTCAGTAGTTTCAAGTATCAGTTTGCTTCTCGCTCCCTACTGTGCAATTACTGAGCTCAAAGTTATTGAAAAACACTGGTGTAACGTCTCTCGTTCCATCTGTGCCGAGCTGTAAATCTGTCTCAGCCACCGGCCCACTGAACCAGATTAGAAGTTATTT
Organism: Synchiropus splendidus; assembly: GCF_027744825.2. Taxonomy (NCBI): domain Eukaryota; kingdom Metazoa; phylum Chordata; class Actinopteri; order Syngnathiformes; family Callionymidae; genus Synchiropus; species Synchiropus splendidus. Next base: position 132,816 of record NC_071346.1, on the reverse strand, counting down.
CTCACAGCACCCAAGTCTAACGTAAGAGCCACTAATGGCTTTTCTGGGTTCCACACAAACAGATCAGAGGAAATAAACTGTCAAATGAGGCGGCCGCCTTGTAATATTTATGGGTTGATGGTGTGAAAATATTTTGTTTGTGTAGCTGTATGGGCACAGGAGGCTCTCCACGCTGTGTAAGGTGCACAGCAATATGTGCCAAGTCTCAGAGGGTGCGTGCTTTACCCACAGCGAGGATGGAAGGATGAATGGGTTGCAACCTCAGAGAAATGACTTTGTAGGTGCACGACGAGGCTGGTATTTCTACACACATATACCTTTAACTTTCATTTGTTTGGTGTTGCTTTTCCTGACGAACAGTGAAAAACAACACCAACAAACATAGAGCATCACACTCAGCAACCCATGAGCCCTGGTTGGCAAAGAAAGCAGCAGAGATGGTTTCACGACGCATGATGAAGTGATGCTTCTGGTGCCAGTAATGCAACAGAAGCAATGTGCGTAACATGGAAATGGGTGAGTGAAATTCATTTAAACCCTTGTTTAGTGTCAATTCTTGTCTATGTCATATATCCAAACCAAACCATGTATATTTTACTGGACTGACTGAACACATTTAAAAGGCATAACCTAGAAACACATTAGAACTTTGGCTTAAACAGCACAAGCCATTTTTAGAGCCAAAGCTTTGTCAGGATTTGCAGCTGACCTTGCTCAAATGCCTGCCAACTAAACTTGTTCACTGTTCACTGAGGTGACTGAAGCTCGCACTAACCTAGCCCCACGTAAAACACCAAACAAACAAAACCCAAACTCTGCGAGCCCCTCCACAGCTCATGATTGTCAGAGTTTCTGTGAGCGGTGCGCTGAACATTTCTGCCTTGCTTTCCCTCTTGCTGTACAGCTCATTCACACCAGTTCACCCAGCCAAAAGGCCTCCTTTCCCCTCTCCGGCCAGTCAGAAGAGCAGAGAAACAGAAGAGCGCAACACTCTTGAAATGTGAGCTGCATTTAAGCTGTCAGGCAATAAAGCCGTGCTGTAAAGGGAAAGCCTCCCATGTGGATGGGCAGTTAAAATACGTGAGCTCTCAAGTCTTTAGTGCCAAACCGGCTTTGTTTCCAAACACCTGGATGGTGGGAGATAGTTGTTTGCCTGCTGTTTTCTAAATGAGATGCGATTTGGGGTTATTTTACACCATCAGCAATTATTCTCTGAATGTTTTCCATCATTGCTGTTGGAGCAACCAGCGATTAGGTTGTCAGGTCTGCCAGCGAGGAGTGTTTCATGTTAGATAGACCTTGTCACACAGAGAAGGCCTCCCTCGCTGAAAAGTGCTTTTCTCAGCACTGGCCTGTCTGGCCCAGCTTCCTGTCCCTCGGCTCTCCCATTCCCGTCGTTATGAGCCGCAGCAAATGGCCCTGATTCGCTGGTGGTCTCTGACTAATAGCTGCCTGATAGACAGGTCTTGCTGCTCGTGGCCTTGGGCTCAACAAGGCATCCACATCGTCTCCAACTGGAGCAAAGAAAACACTTAACAGCAGTCATGTGAGCGCCAAAAGGCTTTGAATCACTTGGAAGACTCTTCATCAGGAGCAAATATTGCATGGTCCTGTGGTGAGGGAGCAGGAGGTAACCTGAGATGCCAAGCTCCTCCGGATCACTAAGGACATGTTTACACCACAAATGAGCTCTGGATATTCTCTGGTGTATTAGAGCGGAATTAGAGTTATAAAGAGGTGAATACTGAGGCCGTTTGCATGTGATTTCCATGAATCCACCAGTCAGTCATATGAGCCCTTTGAGAACACGAGCAGAGCATTTTGGTGAGAAGGAGACAAACAATGAAGGGATGAGCTGCACGACAAGATCAAACACAGTATCTTCATGAGTGAACACGGCGAACGTGCTGAGCTGCACACACGGTCAGGATTCTCCACAAGTCAACATCAATGACCAGGGGACGTCAGCAGGGAGAGCACTTCCACCAGGTGTATGTCTGACTAAACTGTGTGAATGTTGAATAAATCTGTAGTCAGAGTTTAAAAAAAAAGGCAAATTTTAAGGAATTGAATGCCGTGATTCAAACGAAAACAGCAATGGTCACTTCTTAGTGTAGCATAAAGTCTGAGGCCTACTGTGTAAACGTCTCCAAATCTAATAAAGAGCAGCAGTCTTCAGACTTTGATAGCATCCAGAACTGGCTCCTACGCAGGGAACAGCAGAGGACATGACATTTATGAAGCTGGCTGCTGGTTTTAATAAAACCCGTTACTCCGCAAACTAATGTGCTTTGACACACAATTCAGGTTTGTGGCGCTACTCAATGTTAGTTTAACCTCTGGATTATTTCTTGCAGGATGAAGGACGCAATTGATGGAAATTTAATGTACTAGTTCTCAAAATGCAAATGGCATATCCATTAAAAGTCAATGCAACTCTGATAAAACAGAAATACTTCAATGCATCAATGAATATTGTACATCTGATTTTTTTTAATTTTCATGTTGAAAAGAATGTTTCTTAATCAAATGTCGAGATTTTTTGGTATTCATTTTAAGACAGCTTGAACCATTTGCATAACACATTTAATGCAAAATGAATGCACATTTAGAGAATTGAAAAATATTTATTTCTAATAGAATTCATGCGTTTGAGCGTTTGTGGTGCTTATTTTACACTTTTCTTTTCCCATCTTATCCAGTCTGCCTGAATTCAGCCATTCACACTTCCATTGTAAGCCACTGTTCCATCCAGCAGTTCTGCGAATGCGCAAGAGGCCAAGCTCACAATGGTTTGTGCACCTTGGGAGGAGACTGTGGTACCTGGAGGAAACCCAGAGAGGAGAGCATATACAGACGAGGATTTTCTCAACTCCCACAGCCTCATGCTGAATGAGAACATCTACACCAGGGCGATGCACCTGCTGAATTCATTCCTTCTTTCATCCATTCATTCATGCTACCAGGAGCGTATACTCAACAACTCAGTGAGACAACGTGAGGTCAAGTGCTTTGCACACTTGCAGTGGAGAGACAGAGTTAGATCAAGAATGTTTTCAGGATAGTACAGGACAGTACGATGACCGGAGGACGACTGAAAGGACGGCCATACAGTGAGCGATGAGGTGGCTTGTGCATGATGGCAGGGTGCTGCTGACTTCATGTCCGACCCATGTCAGGCTCCTGGGGAGGGGTCTCTTTCCCCTGACTGCTGTAGATAAGCAGAAGAAAATGGATGGATGGATGTCACAGTTGTTGTGTGAAAGACAGCTTGGAGGAATACATTTACGTGTCGAATGTAAAAACTCTCAAATGGATTACAGTGCTGTCTGTGTGGATATAAATCCACCACGTTAAATATAAGGCCCTCTGTTTGTCTTATTGTAGTCATTTGCAAAAACAGTATTCCTTGTGTTATTAGAGATTATGTACTGACGAAAAGTCTGCGGTTGAAATCGCTTCTTCAGGGTGGCGGGCTGAGTTCCATTTGTCTTCTTGCTGGGAAAGGGATATGACTCTGTGGTGTCCACAGTCCCAGCCTCCACCTGGGGAACAGCCTGCCTCCCTGGCAAGGTGGGCTCTCTGTTTCTGTCCTGGGAAACCCGGCCCGCCATGATGCAGCACTTCCAGTTGTGGTTACAGAGTCTCTCAGTGCAGGTACTTATTGGGCCACAGCTGTCTTTGACCAGCGTGGAAACGCTGTCGTATCTGCCTTGACTTGAAGGGTGTTTCCTGATTCCACACAAATGATCAAAGATTGGAGAAACTGAAGTGTAGTGTGTATTTTATCTGCTCTATTTTGGCTCTGCGTCTGAGCATTATTATTGACGACCACACCTGAACTGCATGCATGTAACTGTCATTCAGCATCCCCTTCTCCACTGTTTTATATAGATATATATAGATATATATATACACGTGTGTGTTCCAGTCCTGAGGGCGGCCCAGAAGACAGCTGGCCCTTGGAACCACTTAATGCACCGATCGCATTACTGGTTCTTCACAACAATGACCAATGATGTGGCAAGGAAGTCTACCATTTATTCTTTTTTCAAAGGCACGTGGGCTACTCCCCATACATCGTGGCATTCATTATCGATTCATCTCTGCCCCCAGGGATTTTGTTTTCCCTGACTAATTGTCCACTGCTAAAACTCTTTTTTTGTGTGTGTCATCTTTTGTTGCGTGGACCTCCAAATTATTATGCAAATGACATTGTTCTCCAATTAGCGTATTTTCCAGCCAGTATAGAGCGCACCAGAGTATTAACCACACCCACCAAATGTTAGAAGGAAAATAGATCTTTTCTGTACATAAGCCGCACCGGCCTATAAGCCGCAGGTGAGCTCTAGTTTAGAAAACGGGGTCCAGCATGGAGACTGACTCATAAAACACTCTCTGCTATGTTGTCATGAACTTGAATCATCCACTCCTCATATCGTCTTTACATTTAAAGTGTTCAAAATGTGCTGTTTTTACCCTCCAGTAGATCATCTCTGTTGGCAGCGCTATTTCAGCGCTTTAAAGGTAAATAAACGCCTGTGATGTCAACGCTTTGATGTGACGCATGACACTCTTTAGACTGTAAAAATGAGGGATGCGCGCAGAGACGGGGGGAGCCCTATGGTGGAAGCAGCCATCTTCAACCTCTTATCTTTTATGAAAGTTCCCACATTTCAGATTCAGGTGGCCAAAGAACGCTGACACCTGACACACGCAAAACAGCCGTGGATTGGGTCAATTCCATCTTAAAACAACACCCGAGAAAGGTGGTTATCTGACTCAGTGAAATGAATGATTATTTCTGGGGCAATATGCATAGCGTTCCAAATGTCACGCTCAGACCGGCGAGTGTTTGCGAGTGACCGCTGGGGTTACATCTTTTATGACCAGAGCAGCCAATGATGCCGAGGCATTCCTTGCAGCAAGAAATGGAGCATTGTCATGCATGAAGATGATTTGTTACCGAACGCACAGCTCTTCTTTTTGGACCATGGAACAAAGTGGTCAATCAGAAACTCCACATTACAGAGGTCATTTTCACATCATCAGGGACCCACCAGCTCTCTCCTCTAGAACATGTCTTCACTGCCTCCAGCGTGGCATCGCTGCCTGGGTCAGACATGATGGCCATTGACCATTCATCTACGCCCTGAGGCTGGGAGCTGACTGCAAGCTTCTGGAGGCTCCTGCACCTTGATGCTCATGGGACTTCAAATAGCTGCTGCTGTGTCAGGCATTTTAGCAGCTGGTCTCTTCATTGGATCCATTGGACTTCCTCATTGTGCCTTTATATGCACAAACTGGGTGTACTCTACTTATCCCTGGTCAGATCAATTTCAGGCGTTTGAACACTAGAGAGATGCTTTATCTTTCCCGTACTGCTCGAAAAAGCCGGTCTGCGTAATAATGCGCTCCATCCTTCTTAAGTAGTTTTTGCATCCATTAGACTCATCTGGTGAAATTGATTTTGACTTGACCCAAAGAGCCCTTAACTTAACTAGTACTGCCGTAACGCATGTCTAAAGTGTTATGAATGCTGTTCAAAAACTTGATATAATGGTGACGAGTGTCATAAAACCCTGCTGGCATCTTTTCTCCTCACCTGAGGAAGTTGGATTTACCGCGCACGTATCACCGAGGACGATATGTGGCGAGCACCCCTCCTCCTGCCACCCAGTAATATGGCCCAGGGGAGGCCAGAAAAGGAAAGGGGATACACTTGCCTGTGTTTTGTGGAGTTCAGATGACTGTCATGATTAAGCTGAATGAGCAGAGGAGGATTTACAGTCGCCTTATGAGGAGAGATAAGAGCAGAGGAGTCGCTCTGACTGACAGCTGGTGCCTGGGGGAAATGGCTCCCAGCCCTCAGTGAAGGACCTTTCTCATCTTCCTCCACGGTGTTCATCACTTTTCCCCTCTGCTCTCTCCGTTCCTTGAAATCAGCGTCAGGTACAGGCAATGCTCCTCACCTCTGCTCTCACCCGTCCCACCCACTGTCATCACTGTCTCTCGTTTTTTAATGGTGTCCTCCCCCTCAGTCCTGCGCAACACTCCCCCTTCTGCTCTCCCCTCTCTTTAGTCTGATATAAATCAGCACAGGTCGGAGCTGACTTGCTATAAATCAGGTCTTGTCCTGGAGTGGAGCCTTCCCCGTCAGCCTGTCACTGTCTGGCCTTCACTCAGGATTAATTAAAGGCCTGATATAAAGCCCAGATGTGCTGGAGCAAGGGAGCCCTGAACCCTCCTGAGCGGCTCGAGACCTCCACACTCACATACACTCTGTATATGTGCACTCAGCAGCCAACCGTAGCAAGAATGTAGCGGAGGCAAACAGCCAGTTTCAGACTGCACAATCAAAGGTCACATGTGTGTCGATGTCTTTCTGGTCTTTTCCATGCATGTTCTACACACTGTACCCTCTGTACCTCCTCTGACTCCACGCATGCACTCCAGCAGCAGGCCTAAAGACGAGAACACAGCATAGGCCTCACCCTGTGTGTTTGACAGTGATACAACAATGAGCGCTCAGCACCATGTGTAGACCAGGGGCCAGTACTGAGGGGCCATTTCACACCACTCAAAAATCCAAGATGTGAACACCTTTGGACCCGGACCGGAGGTTGAGATGTTGTGATTTTTGACCATGAGACATGAGAATCGGCTTAATTTCCAAGGTCACTGAGGATCCCACCAAGTAGGTCAGTGCTTTGCTAATAATGAACAAAACAAAATCTCTCTCAACCTAAGCCTAAGGGTCAAAAACAAATGGCAGGAGTCTGTACCAAACAATAACCTAGTTATTTTCAAGTTCTCATCTTCAAATTGAGGCTTAACCTCCTGGGGACCAGCAATAATGTCCCCTCAAAATGAGGTGTTTTGTCAATAACTGGTCCCCACAAGGCAAGATAAACAAGCACACACACACATTGATTAAGATCACAACAATGTGAAACGCTGAACTGACCAAGTCGAATCATGTGCTGATCTGTGATCTGATCCAATGCTGACGCCTCCATCTCATAAGAAGGTGGCTGAGTTTGGAGCTGCGTCTGCCAGTCGATATACTCTCATTATTCTTTTCATCTGGTACTTTTAGGAGTGTTGCTCTCAAGTTTGGTCGTCGGCGCTGTATACAAACTATTTTACTATTGCTTATTCCATGCAGATCTTTTGGTCCTCAGCAGCTCCTCACAGATGGCAAGGATGGAGGAGGATCTTCAGGAGGCACGACGCGCTTCAGTCAAACAGTGAGAGTGAGACCCACATGCCTAATGCGAAGTGGGGAGGTCAAATGAATCTTCAGTGGTGGATGAGATGGCACCCCTCTTCTACAGTGGGAGCCTTCAGAACCAATTCGCGCTTGTCATGTTGGCTCAAGGAATCAGAACCAAGTGCTAATCGTTAGCGAGACTTGCAGGAGAGAGGGTTGAAACCCCAAAACAGCCGAATCAAAATGCAAGCCTGACTAAGGGGGAGAAGAAAAACGCATGCGCTCACAAGGTCCAAATAACAAAACGCGCTCGGTGGTGGGATTAAACACACACACACACACACACACTCACACACACACACACTCACACACTCACACACATACACACATACACACACACTCACACACACTCACACACATACACACACACACACACACACACACTCACACACACTCACACACACTCACACACTCACACACTCACACACACACACACTCACACACATACACACATACACACACACTCACACACTCACACACATACACACATACACACACACTCACACACATACACACATACACACACACTCACACACATACACACATACACACACACTCACACACATACACACACACACACACGAGGAATCACTGTAAAGCGAGAAAACAAAAGGTGAGGTGTGATGCAAAGACTCACACAGGATATTACCAAGTGAAGCCAGAATCAGAAAACAAAGTTAGGCGGCAGAGAGAAAGTCAAGCACGCATGGAATTTACAATAATCAAAGGAGCACGAGAGAGCGGAGTCGTAAGGGAGAGTTTTACCATAGGAACGCAAAGTAACCATCGGGGTGTGGATATCCAAGAATGCAGATGAGCTGATGGAGGCCGGCCGCGTTGTCCGGAAGCTGTAAGAGAAACACTCAAAACCGGAAACAACAACATAAAAGCACGAGGGAACCCGAACACAACAAAGTTGGTAAAATGAGCGGAAGATTCTGAAGCACTGAAATGCAGACGGCATATTTTTTTCAATGAAACTTCATGTTGTTCAACTCTTTCTGCTCCAGCCGGGGTCCCCTGGCAAACGTTTGTAGGATGGTATTGCAGGCGGGGGAATGGCTCTCGCTCCAGAGGTCAAGGGTCGCCAGGCGCTCTTTATTGCATGATGAGTGTGGAGGGATTAGATGAGTAAGATATCACTCTGTTTTCTGGTCATGGCTGAATGAGGTTAACCCACGTGGCCCTCGGGGCTTCTCTGAAAGGGAAAGGGGGAGAGGGTATCATGAGGGCAGGGGTGGCTCGGGGGACATTGGGCTGATTTCTGATAGCCTGACTTTCCCAAACCACAGCAAACACTCACACAGGAAATTGGAGTTCTGCTCTTCCTCTTTTCACACACAAGCTCTTTTTGTTTGCTTCAAAGGTTTATATAGATGTATATATATCACACGTCATTTGGGGTGACGCCTCAAAGTTATCAGTAATATATAGTGATGTATAAACAATTTGACTTTATAGAAAGAATTTTGTGTTCTCCTTCCAAATACGGTTTCCTGACAATCCACCTTTAATCCAGCCCATAGCCAGGATCAATATGATTTTTGTCTATGAGCTGCATGGAGAATTTCTGGCATAACTACTTATTAGCCTAACGAGTGTTTTGGTCGACTTGAGCATGCATGGAATGCATCAAACTCGGAGTCCTGACTTCCTGCTAGGACCTGTCTTTTGTCTTCCTATCCAACATGTAGTGCTGGCAGTACAGCAGAGACACACCGTCCCTCTTCACAACTCTTCTCCCAGAGGCAGCGCCCTGCACTCAGATATCACGACTTCACCAGATTCAAGCGGCCCTCCGGTGTCACACATGATATAGGTGCTTGGTGCCACATTGGCCTGGAAAAAGAGGCACAGTAAACATGTCCTCGACCCTGCAAATTCCATTCCAATACATTACATTAAATTGGTTGACTTGTAGCAGTGAGATGGAAACTCCAAGATAAGCACAATAGAGCAGGAAAACAAGGCTGTGAAATCTGCAGAGCAATAAACAAAGCAAGGGATTTCAAATAGTGATGCGTTCCATCAGATGACAGACAAACAAGTTGCTTATTCTCACTGAAAGATAGCGGCAACGGTCTGGACGAATGTATCGAGGCCCAGGCCTTAAAACGCAGGAGGAACAATAAAAGGGTGGAGTGCTGATATGTTCCTAATGTGCCCCCTCACCCTTACCTCCCCTGCCCGGCGCCTCCTGCTGAAAGGCCACCCCTGATGCCTGTCACACGTGGTGTTGAAGATGCTGGGATGTATTTTATCGGCTCAGGAGCCAATGGGGGGCTGTTCGTCTTCCTGCAGACTGGTGTTGGGAGGTCAGGGACAAGCCCTCTATTTATCCCCCTGTCCGTCAACGCCGCCAACATCCCCGCTGCATCTCCCCGGTGAAAGTGAGGCACACACGAAGGACAGGAATGTTGATGTCCGACCTGACCAGTGTTGAAGCAGGAAGTTTCAATCAGTACAGCTTGAACGGTGTGAGACAGGAGTGACTCTTGACATCGACTGACGCGGCGTCGATGAACCTTGAAAACGGTGAGAGACAGAACTCAATCATCTTAACCTCGGTTCAAATTGGAAAATATTGTGACATTGTGGTAAAAAAGCAAAAAAAAAACACCAGACAATTTTATCCTTTCTAAGGCACTTTGTGACTTTCTCTGTGGAAGACGCTACATCAACAAAGAATGAATGATACTATTAATACTACGACTACTACTACGACTGATATAATAATAGCCTCAACAAAAATGATGTAAATTGTCCCTAAAACTGTTGCTTGGTTGAAGTATTGTGACTCTACTTCCGAAACGAACTGAATGCATGTGACATATGGGCTCAAATCGGAGCAAATTCCCTGTTTAGACGAGAAATGTGAAAAAACTCTGCATTGCAGCACTGCGTGCACACGTGTGTCAGGGATTGCGGGATGGCTCCCCAGGGTCGCTGGACCACACATGTGGAGAATGTGAACTCAGCACACAGAGGAGAATCTCCACATCTACAGGGCGGAGCATGAAATACAGCCAGCAGTCATGAGGCTGCAAATGCTGTTTGGAAATGTGTTGTGATATACTGACATGTTGCAAAACATGTATGATGATATGAAGTGGTGAAGTACTCCAGTACTTGACTCATTAACTTCAGCATATCAGCTCGATGGCGTCTCAGGGAGCAGGAGCTTGAGCGCGAGGCGTGGGACACTCAGGGAAGGTGACCGCTTCATCACAGAGAGACAGACAACCACTGAAGCGCCAACAAGACCTCAAGTCAACCAGACATTGTCTGTGGACCGTGAAGAAACCCAGTTAAGCATGTTGAAAACTCGCTCAGTGAAATAGCTAAAAACTACCATTCAAACTTTCACCATACATTTGTAAACAAATATTGAGTACTCAAGATACAATCCTAAATGTCCGCGCATGCGTAAGTGCCTCTCTGGCAAAGCACTTTGTATCCATCCTCCTGTAACCACTATGTCTCCCATGGCTTCATAACTATCAAGAAACTATCACGAGCTAATTTGTATCTCAAGACAAAAATCATCCTGAGATAAGTGAGATAAAAATGTGTGTTGTGATGTCCAAAAAAGTAAACACATGCATGTCACTTGCAGGGCTCGCCAGCTATCAAACACACTAAAAAAACTGCCTCACGTTTACTGACAGCTTGAGCTCAGCGTAGCTAACAGTGGAGAAGCCTCTCTCTGTTCGGCCTAAGTCAGGCCCTTTTACTGAGGCGTAAATACCAACATCAGAGTCTCGCTTCCATGACAAAAATGTTATCATTATGACTATGATGGTTATTATTGATCATTATAGATATTAAATTGTCTGGAATTAACAGAAGCTGATTTGGTCAATAATTTGTGATTGTCGTTGCGGTAGCACCGTGACTCAAAGCTAGTCAGCCAGCTCCACTCTTCCCAACAAGCAGCTGCTCTGCTCGGAATCTCTGCTGGTCGGTTGATTTTTTTGTTTCAGAGTACGCATCATCTTTTCTTTGTCATAGTTTTCTGCTCCGTGTCGGCATGCATGTTCGAGAAATGGCGTGGCAATGAGCCGATTTCACAACACATGCAAAGTCCACTAACCCAGAGACACGAGCACCAAGAGAATGATGCGTGTTGCTGGGCTAACACACACAGAGAAGGGAGAAAATGAGTGAAGCAGGGCTGGGAGGGGTGTGTGAGACAAGGAAGAAGTTGAAATCCGACTCACAAGTTTGCACTCTTGCCTCTCTCTCTGGGACCCTTCAACTTGGCTCGGAGTTAATTGCGTCCCCGATATAAACAAGAGGGTTAGTGTGAGAGCAGACCAGCAGCTGAGGGGCTCAAGCAGAGGGCCAGACTGGGGATTGAGTTCAGAGGGGAAGGACTTAACGCAGAAAACTGACATAAAATATGCAAAGAGTGAGAAGGACGGCAACATGGATGGAGGATAAAAGACAAAGGACGGGAGAGGACAATCCCAAATTTAAAGCCTCATATTTCTCCTCATGTTTTGTGTCAAAGATGTTGTGATGGCGTATCAAATGCCATGAGACGGCAGCCGCTGTGGCTCCAGATCGTAAAGACCGTCTCTCTGAACATCTCTTTTGCAGATGCTACGCTCTCATCGATTAGTTCCGGTCCCCTCAAACAGACAGCTCAGGATTGGATTCCCTCACGGTGATCCCTGCTCAGGGACCTAATCCCATCCGCCCTCTGCAGATGCACCTCTGGATTAGAGTCCTAAAGCAACTAAATAACTGAGGTAAGTACCACATCCACTGTGCTCATGTCAGTGGCCCAAAACGCTTCAGGTGGACTCGGACTCTCACGTGTGCTGGTCTTTCAAACCGCTCCAGTAGTGATTTAAGCTCGTGTGCCGTCACTGCGTGTTCACCAAACACCTGAACTAAAACGCTGCAACCGCTAACATGAAATGCAACAAAACAAGAGAGGAGGGGTGAAGACACCCTTGACCATGTGCATGTGCGCCCCCTTCAAGATGATTCCAGTTGCCACAATGGTACATGTGCAACCTGTCTCATTCCAGGTTGGTTCACGAGTAGCTCAGGGCTCAAGTGGAAGTAAAGCTGGCGTTGAATAGGTAGCAAATATCTCGGGTAATTACTTATTTTCTAACCCAAACATCCAAAACACCTCTCTCTCTAGCGGGCCACCTGCACAGGTTAATAATGCACACCAGAACATATGGAGGAATGTGCTTTTGTGTGGCCGCTCCCATGGAAAGAGACGCGTGTCAAGGCCGGATGTGATCGGAGAGCCAACTGGGCTGCTGCGAGGGCCGTACCGGGAACTGCTATTTGGCTGCTCCCTGGGCTCCACCGCCGTCCTCTTTCCTATTGGGCAGCTGCCCGGGTGTAAAATGCCCAATTTCAGTCCCCACAATTTGGGCAGCAATCATCCACGAGGTCACAGCGCTCCTGCTCTTACTTTCTCATCAATTTTTCTATCAAGCCCTGACAGCTCAATGACGGCTGACGTCGACAGGGACGATTTTGCTTTTATGTGTGTTCCACTGCTCTGACCTGTACGTGTCCGTCACACAAATGTGATGTCAGTAACGTCAGTAGCCAACATTTATGTATCCATCTGCTTTTCCATCACAGTTTCCAGCTCTTTGCTCCACATCATCTGAACCCAGTACAAATGATCTGAGTCCTGAATCACTGGTGTGTGTTCAGCTCCAGGCAAGCCATGAAGCCTGCGCCAGTGTGCACACAAACACACACACATATATATGTATATGTATATTAGGGGTGGGATTTGATTTAAAAAATTATCTAGTTAATTCAAGTATTTGTGATTAATTCATCTCAATGAATCGCAGTTGAAGAATGAATGTGACTGAATGAAATGATGGAGCGATACTGACATTTAATCAACAAAATATTGTTTATTTGGCATCAGTTTGACAACAGCGCAGTAAATCACCACGGTGGCTATATTCAAGTTTTATATCACTTGATTTCAACTAAAGCTCTTTTCATGTCTTGAAAATATTATTAATAATAACAGATGCTTTAGTTTGCTTTGGTTCAGGGAGGAGCAGTGAATTAAATTCAATTCTTTTTTGTTGTAATTAATTCATCGAAATTAACTGGCTAAAGTCCCACCACTAATATACATATATATATATATATATATATATATATATATATATATATATATATATATATATATATACATATATATATATAATTTGGGTCCAGGTTCACACATGATTCATGAGTCGCCTGGAGCTCAGCAGTTTGCAGCAGGACAGACACAAGTTTCGTCATTAAATCATGTTAATCATTAACTTGTTTTTACACTCAGGTTATTTCCCAGCACCTTTGCGAGAGAACATTATTTTCCGCATGGTTTACATTGGATTTGGCCGTTATTAAAGACTACTTCAGCCGCAGCGATGAAACTGAGCGTGTGTGACGCAGCTATCGCTGAGATGTTTATTGCTGCCGTTACAGTGAACCTTCGACGTGCTCAACAGCCAATGCTTTCACTGTCCAGACACACTTTGATGGCGAGTTTTGAAAGAGATCACTGAGCAGAAATAAAAGTGTGTCAGCTCGCTCACAGCGCTCTGGTCTTCATTAGTGCAGCGAGGTTAGCGAAAGGTCGCTCTCCACAGACACTCTGGAGTGCAACCCCAAATTCCTGCGCAACAAGATGTGAACATGAGAGGGGAACTGCCATTCACCTGTCTGTGCCTCGAAGGCGTAATTGGTGGAATTTATCGATCATCTGTGTGTGAGAAAGGCTGTCGCACTGAGCCCAATGTCTGGTTTGCTTGGTGTCAGAACTGATAAAGAGCTTACTGCAAATGGACAGGAATTGATCATTGATTGCTGCGCTCTTAGCCGCTTGTTACTTGCTGTCTGCAGCACCTTATTCCTCTTCAGTTGAAACCCAAGTCTGCTTAAATTTCCTGAACATAAAGCAATATTCTTCTGGTTCAAGGTGGCGCATTTTCCAACACATAGCCGTCATAACATCATGGCCAAATACATTCACCTCAAGCTTAATGTATCCAAAGCTGATGATCAATGTTGAAATTCTTTTGTAAAATGTGACGTCTGTGAGTCTGTCGTGCTGATGTGAAAGCCATCATGGCATTTCTTTTGTGAAACGAAAACCCCCATGACGCGCAGAATCCCTTCCTCTCGATGCACGAGCCGACCCTAATGGTTGACCCAGATCTGTCCTCAGGTTGTGCGACAGTGACTCTGCTGCTACTCATTGGCCACCGTGGTCAGACAGTAGTGCGAAATCACTCCTTGAAAGGAAAGCTAAATATTGACAGAAGCTTTCGGCGTGGAGTCAAAATGTAACATCCTTTCAAATCTGTGATCTTCAGAGTCTTGTTTTTTGTCGCAGCTGACTTCAAACGTGCTGACCTTTATCGGAGGTTGATTATTTTCTTAAGGCTTTTCTCGACACTCCTCACTGACCACCTCCTTTCCCCATAAGACCACTAATCTCTTGTCAGATTTACTGCGAAATGCGTGTGTTCCTCCATATTTGTGAAATCCGCCCCTTGTGTAAAAGTCACTTTGAACCCGCACTCCGAGCCGGAGAGCATGCATAAATCCAGCGCACCCAGTGCAGAGGAGTGACCCGTCTCTGCGTTGGGGCTTAATTGCTGAGCCCAGTTTGCTGCGCTGAATGATTTGTCAAAATTCCAGACTGGCTGTAATAAATGACTTGTGCAGTGCGACTGACCCAGTTAACACTGTGGAAGAAAAAACGGAGTCCCATTTGGATTCTGTCAACCTGCAAGTTTAACTCTGTTGCTCAGACGACTGAGGAATGTTGCGACATCTTTGACCCTCCCCAATAATTTCAGAGCAGCGTGGCCTGTCGAGAGACTTGCCACCTACAGTGCTTCAGTGCAGATCTCTGGAACAAGGCATTGCATGTGTTTAGCACTGAAGGGGAATAATCCGTGATAACTGAATGGGTTGAGAGGTGATGACCACCTGCTTTGAGTTTCATTTCATGCAGAAATGAACAGTAATGGACTCCAAGGAATAACTTGGTTGGAGTGCTGAAGATTCCAGCGTCACACGAGGAAAGCTCATGGACTGATCGACCTTGGAACAGGCCGAGCGACCAGTGAGTTCTATGGTTTGATGGGGGAAGTTCAAACCTGCGTCACTGACATGACGTATGTCACGTTCAGCTGTTGTCAAATGCTAACCCATTCAGAGCAAGGTTAGGAATCCCATTTGACATTTTCAGTCCTTCATTGGCCTTTGTGGCCTCCTGTGTATTACTTGTGGCAAGTCGGCAGTAAATGGCTCTTGGTCATGATATAGTCACACGTTTTGGGAGCCAATTTACAAACGTAAATCAAACCCTTCCTTGTCCGCTCGACCTTGTTGTTTGATTACAAACCTGGAAGTGGAGTAATGTGTCTCACAGTGGCTTGTGGAGCAGCCTACCTCCAAAGTTTGGATGGAAAAAGTGAATGATAATTCACGTACAACAAAGACTCGTTGGACTATCAATTAAGAGGAATAATTGTGCTGGAGCATGAAGGAATGCAGCAGAAGCCAAAGTGACTGTTTTGACTGGGAAATCTCTCTGCACTCACACTGACCTCGCAATGATGGCAGTTTTTGGATCAGAGCTGCACTTCCTCTGCACTTTAATTCAGCTTCTCATTGTGGATTTGAAAGGAGTGAACCCATCCTGGGGTGAGAGGCCGTGGACACCCTGGACAGGTGAGCACACGGAGTCTGCCAGCCTGCCACACACACTCACTCCTAGAGGAAGTTTTGATGGAAGGGAAGTTTCTCACACCTGTTGAAGCGATTCTCCATCGCTGCAACAAAAACACCTCTACGCTCCATGCCGATCACCGTTTCGGAGAACATGCTTTTTCTGACATAGTGAGTGTGTGTGCCTTTATGATTCCAACGTGGGCTCAGAAAATCTCAAATCTTTTTACATCCAAAAACTGACAGCTACATTTGAGCAACTGTCGACCGGAAAAGAGGGTCTGACTGTGGTAAACGAAAGAGTCAGTCTGTCACAAGAGCGTAAAATGCAGTGGTCATCATCCAGCTTTCCGTTTATGTCCTTCCCTAGTCTGCTTTTGCCTTTCAAGGTCACACGCTCCTCCAAGTTGGAGCCCCCTGCTGGGCTAAGATGCAGGTCTTTTCAGGTTTTCCAGCCACATCAAACTAGGAGCCACGATCCCTCACCCCTAGTTCCTCGTGAGTGAGGCACATTGTGCTTTGCACTCGAAATAGCATGGAGCTTTCAATGATTGGGTAAGAAGCAAACACAGGTGTGGAATCCCAGCCACCGCCGCTGGAGCCACACGCAGCAGAAGAAAGCCGCTGTTGTCCCAGAAGAGGGCCGGATCCCCACCGGGCTTTGAACTGAACTTGGCATGTTGGAGGCTGGACCTGAAAGAGACTTTTAAAAAGGTGTGGAAATGAAACGTTCCCCATAAATCGAGCCTTTCTGCATCTGAATCATTCAGCAGTCATGACTTCACTCATCCTCCTCTCCTCGACAAAGATGTAGAATCTACATTCTGTCGCACCACGAAACTCAGACACGAAAAGGCTCTTCAGATTAGACAGTGGACAAAGGTGTGCGTTGGAGGGGGGCGACAAAGAGCAGAGCCCCGTGCCGTTGGCCGGTACAGACAGCGAGGGCTCTGTCCGACTGGCTGGGGTGCATCAGGGAGCCCTTTTTAATGCCAGGTCTCTGGTGTGGTCTCACATTTACCGGACACACGAGTTTGTCTTGTCGGTATTTAGTGCATTTGAACGAGAGCATATTGAAGCAGCAAATATTTCCAATATATTGCCACCAATTATTATTATGATCATGATGATTATTATTTGGTTATTGCAAGTCAACAGATAATGAAAAGTAGATGAAAATAAAGTCCAAATCTCACAAAAAGGTTTACTGTGTTTGAATTTGTTTAGATTGAACCATGTCATAAATGTTTGTTGGCAGTAATCAACAAAAGCGTCAGCAGCCTCAAACCATCTGACGTACGTCTTCTCTTGTTTCATCTAAAACCTTTTAAATCCATCAAATACTCAGTCAGTAAGTTTTAATAGTGAACAAAAGCTGGAATCTATTTTTATAGTAGAACAAATAACAAGTGTGTCGTGGACCGCAGCGGAGTCTTGAGCCAGGAGATCGCTGAAGTTGTGTGTGGCCGACAGGAAATTAAGAAACCTCCGCAGCTTTAAGAATATTTGCAACAGCAGATTAAAAAAAGGGGGGAAAAATAAGCAGGTTGGGCATTTCAGGTCTGAGTGGTCAGAAGCTCAATCGTATATAATGCTTCAACCTAATGGTTTGCTGGGTGACTCTGTCTGTTTGGATTGCTGGGAAGAGGACATTGTTAGAAGATGGACTGTAGTGTCAGTAGTTTTCTAGTCAATACAATTCTACAGAGGAGCAGTCTGATGTCTCTCCATGTTCTTTATTTGTTTTAGTGTGTGGTGGCAGATGAGCCAGATCCTCTCTGAGCTCAACTTGGCCACCATGTTCTCACACTCTTCATCCGCTGTGGGCACAGATGGTCCTGGTTGGAATGGATTAGAGTCCATATTTCCTCAATAAGTGACGAAAACAAAGGCTTTGGTGAATTTATTATGTCTCAATTGAAGAGACCTACAGCCATGGCTCTGTGTGTGTGAGTTTCTGATTCAGGGATTTTATCAGCTGAGATGACATGAGGCCATGTTTGGTTACCAGGAGTCGGAGTGGCAGGAATGGAGATCAGATTTGGAATTTTGATCAAAAATCTATATGACACATGAATATGACCGTGATATTGTGTTCATGTTACGCTGCACACACAAGTCAAAGCTTGTACTTCCTTTATACTGCAGGGCTTTGTTGGACGGCTATGTTCCTCCACAGCACACTCCATAAACATGAGGAAAATTATTTGATATAATTTAAGCCATTATTGTTATTATTGTTGTTATTGTTGCAGGAGAAAAGGGTGATGCGATTGTGGTATTTCATTCTTTTTTTTTTTTTATTTCAGAGGCTAATGTGACTAATGCTGTTGATGAATATGTTTCAGAATCACAGACCTAATACTATCTATCTGTCTGTCTATATATATCGATATATAGAGTCCTGGTGACAGTGAGCCATGATGGTTAAGTTAAGGATGACAGACAAAGAAAGAAATGTGTGTGTGTGTGAAGGGAAACGTGTGAGGGTTAAATGGCGAGTGATTATCATTTTTGAACCCAATTCCAAATGTTGGAGGTCAGTGAACAATACTTGCACATGTGCAGGCAGCAGCCAGCCACAGGCAGACGTACACTTGATATATACAAGTCAGCGGCCGGGAGCGTTGGGAGCGGAGCAGCCCGGGTGTCTGCGGGTGCCCTCCAAGGTGAGCGCCGTCTCCACCAGACAGAGGGGATCATGGGAAACTTGCACCGTGATTAATCACGGCTAATGATCTGGAACGCTGCAGCCGGCTCTGCCCTCCCTGACCATCGACACACATGAACAGGACACTGGAAACGTCAGTGAACGTGTGAAGGACACAACAACATTTTTGTTGTTTCAACAACTTAAAAAGAGTTCAATCACAGTCATAAATAAGCTTTAAAACATCTGCAATTGGAATGATAGAAAACGTGTTTTCTGAAGCACTGCACCAAAAATACCTGCACGACATGAAGTACTCACAGTTGTGGCCATCAAAACCAGCCTTTCATTCAGTGGGCTCCATGTTACAGAGTTTAAACAAACAAGAAGGCAGAGTGATGACTGAACGAAAGAGGAAAACAGAAATAAGTGACCTCATATGGAAAGTGACGAAGGACACATTTAATGTTGATAAACAGACTTAGGGCCGTTTCTTACTGTGGCCAGTGGTGCTTTTTTTTTATAGTAGCAGAGACTTAATTTAATATAAAACAAAACAACACAAAACAAAACAAAACAAAACAACACAACACAACACAACACAACACAACACAAAACAAAACTCTTGCTTCTTCATGGAGAGACTGGACATAGTTGTCAGTGTTTAGGACTCGGTTCAACTTTGTGGTAGATGGGACATTCAAAATGTTTTTTTGGCTCACAATCTCTGGTTGACTCTGCTGGTGAGCCACAAGTCATCAAGTCAATGCTACCCATTCTAACCATGTATAATATACTAAGACAAAAACATACAGCCACAGACTTCTATGCCACTCAAGATATCAAACTCAAAACCCAGGGCCAAATACAGCCTGCCTAGAATGCTGCAAATGCAAATGTATTATTATTATGATTATTATTTATTAATTTCTTTGTATTTAATCTTGTAAAGCACTTTGTCCAGTCCATGAGGCAGAATGTTTTGTGGAAGAAGGACACATAAAAGATAAAGTTGCCAGACTGGACCTCCAAGAATTTAAAGACAATATCACTTTGATAGTGTGGTAGATATACTGTACATATACTCCTGCATACACAACTTCTAGATTTTGTGTGATTGACTTAATAATGCCTCTGCAACTTGAAAAAAATAAGCACACAGTACTTTGAGTGAGACCGGATAAACTGTGTGCAGACAAAGTTAGGGAGGGCAGACTCAGGTGGAGGAGAGACTGGGAACATGCGAGACAAGGAATGTTAGCGGTGGAGGTACTGAGTAAAAGAGAAAGGAAGACAAGCATTTGGCATCAGGTGATAAAGCAGGACATGAGGAGAGTCGGTGAGTAGGGAGGACGCACAAGGCTTGGTGGAGGAGGCTGACTGGCAATGGCAACCCCTGACAGGAAATGCCTAAGATAAATAAAAGAATGTATCATCACACTCCCTTCCAATCTCTTCTGTCTAAGCAAAGATGATCTCCTTCTCAAATGTATTAATTTATCTACCCAGTATTATGTGGGCCAAAGGTTAACCACGACAAAGACAAAAGCCTGGGTTGCTATTTTAACTTTCCCAGAGCCTCACCTCCATGATGTGGATTCGCAACTTTTCCAGGGCTGCAGCTGCGGCCTTACTGGAACTCTAATCCTGTGGCACATACATCTTCACTGACACCCAGTTCAATGTCTTCATCCACACACACTTTATACCGGCAGGTGATGCAAGCGAGACACCATCCAGGGTGGATTGTCATTTAACTAATCCTGCCATGGCAGACGACAGATCTGTTTGCTTTGTGATCTGGTGTGTGTGTGAGACATGTTGTCTCACACACACACAGTAACACACGCACACACTGTGTTACATGCTAAGAAGCCATAGATTATATGGGCCTTCTCAGTGCTGTCCCATCATTAGGATTGACCTCCATAGGATCAGTTGTTTTGTCTGCAGCTCGCTGCCCACATGGACAATCTAAGTGCGGAGAGGAATGTGCACCTTTGCATTGTGGAATGGGAGCACTTGAACACACACACTGGTGCGAATCAATCTGCTTTCTCCCAGACAGATGGAAGCCTCAGCAAATGCTTTTGGCATCACACAGTTTGCCCCGGAAACCGCAGGATGCATTGTGGCAAATGTTTACACTGGAGAGTGAAGACAGCTTTAGGTTGGGTCCTTCAGCTGATCCGTGAGCACTTGTAAGTGGGGACGCTGTGATGTACTTCACGTGTTCCTCCAATCAGTGGGAATGTTGGCCCTATTTTCACGGGACTTATTTTGCTGTGCTTCTCTGCTGCTTAAATATGAGAGAAAACAACCAATCTGACTCAAGATGTTGACGGGCCCCATCACTTTCTTACTCTGAAATCAGCAGTGTGGGAAGAAAGGTGGGTGGGGTGACCTCTCTGGTGCGTCTCTAACATCTCCCCGAAAATCCCAGCGGGCAGGATCGTCTTGGGTGTTCCAGAGTGGACTCTGGTGTTGTTATATTTAACAGGTTCCCAGCCCAGAAGACAGGAAAGAAAGCAAAAGGAGAGGGAGAAAGAAATCTCTGTGACGGCGAGCTGGATGCAGAGAAGCCGTTGGATGGGAGAGGAAAAAGCCCCCTCTGTGCGTGGTTTGGGTACTCTTTTTTTTCTCACTCTCCCTTCTTCTCTTTCTTGGTGGGGAGGAGGGATGTAGGTAATGAAGCCTAAGTGAGCCCGGTGTCTGGTAATGTAATATACACAAAGCCCTTGTCAGGTCTGGATCCAATAATGTGTCATTTACTAGGTCTGGAACAGATTGGCCCAGATGATCGGAGTGAACCTTTGCCCGGGTGAAGAGTCCTCAGTACTCAGCATCCCTCAGCCCGGAGGCCTAACAAGTGGGCCTTCTGCTCGCCCCATCTCCCCTGCACCTTTCACCTCTTCCCACCCATCCCTGAAAACAGGAACATGCTTTGGATGATATATGAGGCTCAGTGTGACCACATTAGACGCTGCTACTTCTGCTACGCTTCGTTGGTTTTTTAGTCAACCAGGGAGAGAGACTCAGGGTAAACACCTAAACACTTAAGTAAAGGCCTCACTTTGCACACACACACACACACACACTCAGTCGTGTTTCGCTATTTGTGAGGACCTCTCATTGACGTCACGCTTCACCCAACCCCTCCCTAAATCGAACTGTCCAAAAGACATAACCTGAACCACGACAGCAAAATGTCTTCATAACAATGGTGTCTTGTCAAGACTTGGTATCTGTGTGTGTGTGTGTGTGTGGCAAAACATGCCCAGACTCACTCACACACACAACACTACCAATGACAATAACAACGATGAACATCCCCTTGATTTGAGGGTGACTATTCCAGATTTAACATTGTAGCGTTCCGGGATTAGAGTTGGGTGAGGACCCGGAGTCTGGGGGCTGGTAATCTGAAAATGATAGACGATTTCATCATTGTCAACTCATTCTACATAAACACTTGTAGCGCGTACGTGCCAGTACCTGCTACGAAAAAAACAAAAAAGAGTCATACCCAACAAGCTGTATTTACGACGGGCCTGTCAGCTTCTCTCTGGCACAAATCTCCCAGCAGCATGCTGCCGGCACCGAGCCCAGGCGGCCGTCCACAGATGGCTTCTATTACTAACCCATACAGTAGCCATTCTTTTGACGTGCCCCCCTTTCTGTTGTGTGACGCTTATTAGAAATGTAACGTACTGGTCTGGGAGTTAGTTACAGATTTATGTGACACAGGTGTTGCCCTTTAAATGCAAGGCTAGCTCTTGTGCACCATGTGCAACATTATTCACG
The DNA here is from genome assembly GCF_027744825.2 of Synchiropus splendidus. Classification (NCBI taxonomy): domain Eukaryota; kingdom Metazoa; phylum Chordata; class Actinopteri; order Syngnathiformes; family Callionymidae; genus Synchiropus; species Synchiropus splendidus. The sequence continues at coordinate 110,359 of NC_071346.1, read as the reverse complement.
AGTCGTATACCCAAATATGTGTGAAGGACACTGACTTTAAATCAGTCCAAACTAAATGCAATGTTGTTCAAACTTGATGAGGCAACATAAGCTAGATGTAGTGCTGGACTATGTGTCCGACTGACTTCTTCACCATCAATCTTTCGCAGCAAAAAGAGACTAAAGCAGTTGCAGTGATATAATTAGTGGTTGTTAAAGAAAGAGAAGTAATCTATGTAGTAGTTGTATTTGGTGAAGTCATAACCATGATATTTGCAATCGTTGCACAAGGAAGGTTGTGACAGTATCAGGTCATCAAAGGAGGTGAGGATTTAGGGAGAAACTAGAAATACACTGGAGGGTTTAGACCCATGTAAAGTTGACAAGACAACACACCCAGCAAGTGAGAAATGTGTCGAAAGCTCCCTCAAGGATGGTGATTCATCACAATGCCATCATCTATTCCTTGTCTCATAATCAGCATCTAAGGTCAGAATTTTTTTTAGCTATTTTGGTATAAATAAACAATGATACTGTCACATCCTTAACGGAGGACACAGCAGTAGTCATAGCAGTATTTCTAGTAGCAGTCACACTGGCAGTAGTTGTAGTTGAATTTTGCATCACGGTAATACAAGTAGCCTTTGGAGTAGTTTTAGTACGATATTTGTCAGGGCAACCTACAGTGGAGGAGCAGAAGTTGTACAGAATGTTGGGAGCGAAGACAGTTCACAGAAATGCAGCTGTAGGAGCAGCGTTAGTAAAATACACAGTAATAGTAACACAATAGTAAATAAGTAGCAGGTAGATGTAGGACACGTGTGGAAGAAGAATAATGTAAATCTGCTATGGAAATAAGAGTGTCATGATTCCGCTTTTATTTTGGTCCCTTGAGTCCTGTTTTGTTTTCTCCCTCCGTTCTTCCTGTTCCTGTGGCGCACGGCTGGAGCCTATCACCCTCTGATCACCTGTGTTTAAGAGCACCTGGACTCCAGCAGCGTGTGCCAGATCCACTCCTTTGTTCCCTGTGGTAGATTGGCTCTCCTTGTTTGTTCTCTCTCTGTGTTCTAGTTTGTTCATTTTTGACCACTCTCTCTGAAACCCTGGTGCCTGAGATAGAGTTTAGTTCCTTCCTCTGTTTCCTGGTTTGTTCTGTGATTTTACTGTTTCTGTTCATTGTGTATTTGTCTCTCCGTTTCCAGATTTTGTCAAGTTTGTTTGACTCTCCCGCTTGGGTGACTCTTTCTGTTGTGGTTTTCTTGTTGTTAATGATTAAACGATTGTTTTTGACTCGCTCCTGCCTCCTGTGACTTCCACTTGGGTCCCACTCCAGGTCTTGACTCGTAACAAAGAGGATTTAACAATTGACGTGAAGTGATTTACACGCTGAGCACGAAGGCTAACAGGAGAAGAGGAGCGATTGCCACAGCAGTAAATCAACGTAGGATGACCGAGTGGATTTAGGACCTTTATGAATTTGAAAATCAGGAGTTTCTGTAATAGAATTGAAAGTATTAATGTTGCTGAGTATGCACTGTATTATGAAATGGTCTTTTCAGGCGTAATGGTGATAGGAAAAGAAAAAAGCAGCAATTGAAGTTGTGGCCACATTCGTAGTCACTGTAACATGAATCGGTGGTGACGGCACCAGTGGAAGGGATAGTGAGAAACTACGTGGCTGTAGCAGTGCATGGAGTGGTGATGGTAGCAGCTTGCATTTATTGCTGTAGGATCAGTAGGATTACTGCCTTCTGCGAAGGCCGAAGGTCGAGCAAACAAGTTCAGTATTATTCATATTCAAATGAATTAGCAGAGCCGCCTCCTGACGGACTTGACTGGTACCTGGTGAGTCTGCTGCATGTCTGTCAACACCCGCCGCCGGCCTGAGTGCTTCTACTCCGTTACTTGTTTATCAGCAGAATCCAACTCCAGCGAGCTGAGTCTAGACTTCTGGAGAAAGCTGCGGCCTATTCCTTGGCTTCCCTTTACCATGAAAGAACAGGAGACGTGGCACGTGACTTAGGGTGATGAGTTCATGGACTGAGTTCTGAGACAGACTTCTGACAATGTCTGTTGCGTTCCATCTCCACCACCGTCTTCATGTTTCAGAAGCGTCTGGACTCCTCCCTGTGCCACGGTGCTACACCGCTCCAATTACGTGACACAGCACCTCCTGGTTGTTATCCGCTCACCCTGTCTCCCCCGAATCAATCCCCTCCCCTGAGGAGGGACATCCAACGCCGCTCATGTGGCCTTGGACTCATGTTCTGATCCCGGAGCCTGGCGTCGCCGCTCCATCCTGGGTGATTGATGGCAGGTTTGCCCTCGCCTCTCACCCAGCACACCCGGCTCCATGGACAGCGTAGCGTTTCATGAGCTCATCTGTGTGGCGCCCTGGTGGAGCAGCACTCGTTTCATCCCACACGACTCCCGAGGGAACAGCAGGCATGCGTGACCCCTCTACGTGCACCCTTCTTCTCATCGTCTCCAAGCTTAATCCCTCTAACAGCCATTGGTAATAAAGGCGCGTGACAGCCACGGACTGGGATGTCCCCAAATCTTTCTCAGAGCTTCCTTCAACTCCTTGCTTTGTTTTTATTTTGGATCTCCTGTGACACTGCTAAGCTCTCTCTTTATAATTCTCTTCATGGAGGTGTGTATTTCTCGTAACCACCCTCTTTTCTCGTCAACCCATGAGCTGAATTAACAAGTCTCCTACAATCCGTGGACTGTGCCTTCTTAGCATAGTCAAAGTCATTCACATTGCCTTTGATATACTGTTGTGTGTATTGTGGGTTGGCTCCCTGCTGAGGAGCCTCACCTGAACACACTTCTACTGACTGAGAGAGTGGGGCAACAGAGAGGAGTGACGCTCCAGCCGTGTGTCTCCATTCCAGTTTCAGCTAGTCTTGGGAGCAAGATCCCTGTGTTTTGGTGTTTCAGGGTACGGCACAATCGTTGAATCATCCTAAAACATCAATCGTAATATTGGTGAGCAAAAGAGGTGAGGAAGAGCTCAGTCAGAGTGTTCATTCAGCTGCCTATTTGGCCTTCAGCTCACTGTGGGAAGTCTGACCATAGCCTGCAGCATGAGGGACATTCCAAACGCAAAGGAATCTCTGGACGCTGATCATCTAATCTCCCACACCACACCAGCACCTGTTGGAAAGATGGGAAAAATCTGGACTCGATACTATCAGATGTTGCAGACTGCTACTGAACAACCACTCATCAATTTACACAGGATTACATTGTCAAGTCTTACTCCCCGGCTGTAAATACTGCCGTGGAGGCTTGGAAACGCAAGGCTCTTTGGTGATCTTGATGTGTTCTGTTATGACATCCGAACCTGCTTTGGGTCACTGCTGTGACTGTGTGTCTGGATCAAACGTATCGGGATCAGCTGCCTGTAAGGTGGTGGCCAATGGTCACACAGGTGGATGTCTTGATCACGGACCTGTTCCTGAAACTCCAAGATTTCTTTGAGACTCACTTGGTCAACCCCAGCAAGGCCAGAGCTCATCTTTCACGTTGGTTAGGAAGCCTGTATGACTTCCCTTTTCAAACCAACCATCAAGACTGCTGCAAGTGCTGGGTTAGGGTGGACGCTTTTGTGACAGTATCGGTTATTTTTGTCCCAGCCTCCTATTTATCACACGAATGAATGGCTCAAAATTGGTGGTAAAGATATGACCTTGAAACAGATTTGAAAGTTCAAACTCCAGCATCTCAGAAGACAAACGTTGCTGATAATGAGCTGTCTTTCAAACAAATATTTAAAAACTGCAGCTGACAAAGTCATTTTGATGCTGATTTTATTCCATATGTGTCGCTCATGGAGCAAATCTGGTCTGGAACTTGATTCTAGAAGGAATTCATCATCTAAACGCTGTGTGCTCATGCTCATATTAATGATGAGAAATGATGTGAAATGCTTTTTTCCACGGCCCCGTGCTATCGCAAAGAAGCTCTACCCTTCGTAGCATTTCCGTATCTGTATCATTTCCGACTCCTTCCCATGAGCAGCTCCTAGTTAATTCTGGCATTGACCTGGAGTCCTGGATCAGCTTTCTGCGCTCATGTCAGAGCCGTCAAAAGGAAGTCAGGACTGACTGCTCTGTTAGGTAGGTAAGCAGGGCCATGCCAGGTACGGCATGTCTGTGCTCAGAGAGACAGAAGAAGGACAAGCATGATCCTATCCACCTCACCAAGACAATACATCATTTGGTTTTGAGGGGTTGGAAAAAGTCTTGGATTCAGTCATTATCTCATATTATTTTCTAAAGGAGGCCTAAAATAAATAAATAAATAAATAAAAAGGCTCTCTTCCTCCTATACATAAAATGTCTTAAAAATGCCCTGGGAATGTGTCATACAGCTTCCAATTTAGGATTGCAGCAGGGAGCGTTTTCATTTTAATAAGTACAACTTTAAATGACATACATTCCTGCTGAAATTGTCTATATTTTGTCATCCACGATTACTCACACTAAACCAGCCATTCGCCTCAAACAGTGGAACTGTGCTGCAGAATGGGCCACAGTTTAATGGCCCACCGCTGCTTTGCATGTAGCAGATTATTATCTGCTACACAAATTGCTAGCAGCTGGGTTGTCCATGGCTGACAGTCTCATAGTTTATATATCGAAACCTGGAATGTGGACCATTACTACTTTCACTTTCTCACAAAAAGCCCCCGATATGGTTTACATGAACGAGCCTCTCGAAAATCCTCCTTTAAAGTGTTTCACGGCCCTCTAGGGTTAATTCAAGCAGAAAAACGTCCATCCAGCAGCACTCACAGCGGACGGGAAGGAAAGGACAAACAAAACAAACTTTTTCAGGCTAAAAATGATTTTCTCTGGCTGATTTCACTGAAACACGGCCAGCATTTTACATAATTGAGTTTTAACAAGGCCTCTGTATGAGTGAGATACGTCCAACCTCCCAGTAAGGCTTTTGCGACTCGGGGTAGTAAGTGCAGCGTATGTTGTGACTTTGGGGTCACCAAAAGAGGAAACCTCAATGAGGTTAGCCAGAAAACATTTAGACAATCTTCTCGGCGGAATTTTTGCAGAACATTATACGCTTATTTGTTACAGATCTGGACGACCTTTAGCCCAAAGTGTGAGCGCTGTCTTAAGCCTTAATATGTGTTTCTTGAACCAGGAATTAAAACGTGCAAGAAGTCAAGTCGTCAAGTGAGAGCGATGTGAGCGGTCAACCAGATTCACCCATAATTGGACCAATGAAAACACTCATATTGACAGAGAAAAATTGCTTCCAAATGTTCTTTCCCGTCTCAGCAACACCTGGCATGATTTGACTCCACAACTTTGGATGACATAAATCTGTCGCCTGACTGGTTAATGGAGATGCTAAACAATATCACACATATCACATCCACAAATCATGGTCGAGTTCCAGCTAGTTCATTCATGGAAGACTAAACAACACGCAGGTGACAGAGTGTTGAATCTGCTCCACGTACTGCATGTTTGATGATGTCACGATGGCACGCTTGAGCTGAACCGGTCAAAAACAAAAACGTTTTCTTGGAGCCTGACATTGAAACAACCTTTTTGCCTCCAGTTGAAAATGAGCTCTAAAATCAAACCCATGCTCTCACGCATGCGTTGATATTGTGCAGCCTGGACTACTGTAACTACTGTCTCCTCGCTGACATCAAGAAGAATCAGGCGATATCACGCCTCCAGCTGGCTCGGAACAGACTGGGCAGCTGAAGGCCACCACGCTCACCAACACCACTCTGTGTCTCTTTTGTCTTTTCACCTTTGGTTGAGTGTTTTTTGGTGGCTGATACTGGGGTTTCAAAATCGTATGATAGATTGACCATATGAAAGGTAAATGACTTAACAGGTCAATCAAGCAAGTGAATTTTCTCTTTCTTTCTGGAAAAAGAACTCATGCGTTCCGAGCCTTACCGTAGGCTTTTGTAGGAGTGACTGTAGAGCGTCTGCTGCAGGTGCGCTGTCCGTCTATGTGTGGCAGGGGTTGCCGAGTGAGTGACGACTCTCCAGAAGGGAAGAGGTGCCCGGTGCGTGTCCAGCTCTGAATGTGCGCTTCTGTGCAGTTTGGCTGTGACAAAGTCATCAACCAAGTCACACTCTGTCCCAGACTGGCCTCATTCCTGTCCCAGCTCCAGCCCACAACAGGACATCAGACCCTGGAGTGCGCGCTCCAGCACCTCCCCTGTGACACTCGACCACGGTCCAGTGCGGAGACAGGAAAGGTTTGACACCTCAATATGAAGAAAAAACAGTCAGTAAATGGTGCTAACGGAACACGTCTGCACACAGATGCTGTGTTGTACACAATAACAGAGCGTGTCATGGGTCAGCTGATCTGTCTGCGCACGTTATGTTTTTTTCTGGCTTTTTTCGGGGCCATTCGAGTTCTGGATTTTTGTTTGAAATCAGAAGCAAAAAAATCTCGAAATTTTTGTTGAAACTCCGATTTGTTCAAAGTCCGGGACGTTCGAAAACCGAGGCACCACTGTATTTGGATAATCCTCCCACCTTCTTCACCTTCTTCATGTCCTCATTTACCACAGCCATGATGCCACTGGTTGCCTTCTTCCTGGTACCTCCATCTGCAATCTCCAACCTTTCCAAATGCCCAGACCATCTGGGTGCCCAAGCTTTGTGTCCAATAGTTTATATTGTGTGAATGTCCTGACAATACTCTGCTCTTTCCTTCCAAATGACTTGCAGGCGTGCGTGTATATGGTCGTGCTATGATGGATCAGATCGGGCCGCCAGTCAGAAACCAAGCGTTTTGAGGCATGCATACTGGCAAGCACATTTGACACCTTCACAATGCATGCTGGGAATTTCCCGTTCACTTTGTGAGAGTTTGGTTCATCCTTGACCACTATGAGGATTCTTGAAATTGTTAAGAGCTCACGTCCCTGCGAGGTCAAGAATGGGAGTGGAGGACAAGACGAGACGGGAGAGTGTGTGTGGACCACGATTAATCGCCGGCGCTGTAATCTCTCACACTTAGAGAGTCTCTTAGGACGAAGTATAATGACGCACAATAAATATTACACATACCAGCCCGACAACCTGGAAAGCTGTCCACATCAAAGTGCATTGTTGAAATCGAAATGTCAGATATGCTCTATAAAAACCACTTCCATGATGAGGACAAACAGAGGAGACTCCAAAGTCAATACTATTCTCTTGCTTTCGTCACCCAAATGGCCCACATGCAGGTTTTGCCCTTTTTCTGCTCCCTGTCAGACGAGTGTTGTTAAAGAGACCTCCAATCCAGTTAACACTTTGAAGACTGCAACCCCTGGTCCAGTAAATGGCTTCCCGGGGCGGTGCTGGACTTGAGGCCGGGGTTTGTGTGGACCGTGTGGGAGGAAGCCGAGGAGTCCCGTGGACAGTCACATGCTGCTGACCCTGCTGTACATCAGTGATTGATGTGGACTGCAACCATGAAACTGAGTAGGGGTTCGTGTTCTTTTGATTTTATTGGCCACCAACTCTGAGCTCCGTACTGAACAACGTGTAATAATCTCACTGCGGTTTGGAAATCCCATTCCTGACCTGTTTGCACAGACAACAGTGATACTCAGAGGAGGGTTATTACACCCCTGCTAACTCTCAAGTATGATCATGATACAGTTCCTCTTGTTACTGGTGCATCATGTGTGTCAATGTGTGGCTGAAGTTTCCTGAGTTGAATGAGCCATAAGGAGAACCTTATGATAGAACCGTATAGAACAGAACCTACACCGTTTATACAGAGTCATGTTTTTTAAGAAGACAATACAAATGACATGTTTATGACAAGCTCATAAAAAACCAATGAAGTGAATAAAACCCAGAAAAAAATCAATCAATAACCAGAGGAGCAAAGCATCTGGACGATTGGGACATCAATCGCTTCAATATCTATTGTACTAATGAGAATAATTTTGTGGATGGTGAGTGTGGACTGCAGTACAGACAAGAAAAGAGAAATATACAACACCCACAGACTTCAATGGGGGATATGTAACACACTGGCTTAATATGTCTTTATTTACAGGACGCAGCTTCATCATTCCCGCTGAAACAAACCAGCACAATACATTTGTTTTCATTGCTGCAGTGGGAATAAAGCACGTAGTCTGGAGTTAAGGAAGTCCCGCACTTTAATTCAGAGCCAGTCATTCCATCTCAAGGAACCTGTGCTGGAACGCTGTTAACCCTTCGCTGACATCAGTCCACACGCGCCCTTCTGAGCTCCAGAATCATACTTGTAGGGACAGCCTTGTCTGTGTGGTGCTGGATCATGGCGACAATAGCTTGTGCTAACAACCTTTTATGATGTTTCCCACGAGGGTGCAGTGGAGGGGGTCAGACGGAGGGAGACTTTCTGTTTGGCAGGCATGCAAGGGCTCATTTTTAGAGAGGGTGTGCTAGTACGTCGACAGTTCATCCATGTTTGGATATGAAAAGTGAGAAAAGTAGAAAACTGTGAAATGAAGTGAGAGAATAAGAGATTCACACACTCTCTCCTGTCATCAGGAGCTCGACTCACGGTCACATACTGTTCCTGCTTCGTCCTTTGTTCCTCGTGGACAGCCAACAGGTAAAAATGTCACCACAGGTGGTCATGCGTGCAGTCCGCCATACGCTTGCCAAGTGAATTCTCTGAATCAATTTCCACCATTTGAAGCTCTGCTGTTTTCACAAATGAGGAAAGAAGATGGACTGACCCAGCGTTGCATTACTATGGATATGAAGTCGTCACAGGAAAAAAAAATAAATAAATAAAACCCAAACGCATAATGGAGCTGGTTTAATTGTGACTGAAACCTTTTTTTTGTTTTGTTTTTCTTGCCACTCATGGTGTCGCTGCAGTGGTGACTTCACCATCACGTTCTAGACCGCCTCCATGATGTGTCATCCGCTCGTTTTGATGTTTGCACTTTGTTTTAATACATTTGATCAGGTGACATTTCATCTTCAAACAGAAAACATTTCTCTGACTGTGTACTGCGACTGGAAACCCTGCTGGACACTCATTTGCAAAGTCGCAGTTTCGTACCAGTCCCGTCATTCCCGTCATAAACGTGAAAAAAAGATCAAATATGTTTGCGCTCACCAAGGGCTAAGCCTGCAGTAGTCGCCTGGCAACACAAGCTGGCTGAATTCTGATAGAAATTCTGGAGAGACAGACAGAGAGAGAGAGAAAGAGGGAAAATACATTAAAAAAAAAACAAATATAAAAATGACATAAAAAATGGACATGAACTTTTATGGTAAATATGCGCATGATTTCTGGTTATGTTAGGCCGGCAGGGAAGGCCTTGCTGGACCTGACAGACCACCACTGCATTATACTCTCAAAAGCAATGAAGTATTATATAACATAGTTTGCACTCTGCTCACAAATTGAACGGTTCACTTCCAAGTTTCTGCTCTAGTTTCATTTTTTGGTAAGAAATCCTCGGAACTGTACTTGTCCATTCATTCTGAAGAGGAGCGTTATTCATGCTGCTGCAGGATGGAAGTGGGGCCGAGCAGAGTGAAAGGAAGACGGTGTCTCTTTCATTTCAAGGTCTCAAAATTAAAAACGCCCATTTATTTGGGGGACATTTGATATTCTTAGACTTGTTTCCCTGATCCAGGTAAGCAGAACAGTTTCAGGAAAACCACACAACAATCCTTTGGTTCTTGGTCAGCTGCTGGAGCTTGCAGGGCATCAATCAGCAATCAGCTTCTTGTGGTCGCTCCAGAAAAACAAGGCCCGCTGCAGCGAGGAGGGAACTCAGGGGAAGCCGGGGCGTAATTCAAACAGGCGACGGCTGTGCACAGACAGGAAATGAGAGGAAGGCAAGTTCCTGGGATGGGACTGAATTGGATGTTTCAGACTGGGGCTCATATCAGAAAAAGGAGACTTATGTGGTGTTGTGGAGAGCAACAGTAAGGTCATTGAGCGCACCCTTTCCTTTTTCTGATCATTGCTGTGGCTTGTCAGCACCACTATCTTGCTTCCCACATCCCGCTCACATTATTTCAATGGGCTGGATTCAAAGTGAAAGATTCAGGCCGGGGCTGAAAAAGACCTCCTGTTGCGTCCTCTGTGTAAAGAACCCTGCTCTCTTCTCTTTCATTTGAACCTCCATCCGATGGAAGGAAGTCGGCAAGATTTCTTTAATATTAAAAAAAAAATCAGGAGTAGTCAGCCCCATTGAGGTCTCCCCCCCCCCCAAGTGTAAGCTCCTGATCAAAAGCAGACAGAGCATGATAATGAGAGGCAAAGCCTTCTGGTCAGTCTGCAGTGGAAGAACACGTAGCCTTCAGTTCTGCTCTGGACTCTGCAACAAAGCACCATCTTGTGAGTTCTCGCCGGTCATCTCCATCCACTGCCACAGATCACAGCTCTTAATCAATCTGAGGACCCGGGAGGGCGGACACCTCGGCCCACATCTGGACCCCACTTCCCACCGTTTAGACTGACAGCAACAGACATGAGGAATTTGGCTTTGCAGGAACCTGACTCAGATGGTAGAATGGTGCCTCTTGTGTGTGCAAAAGCCCAAATTTGTTTTGATTTCAAAGTTTGTTGCTGCATCACGTCATACCTCAGGACCATTAAATTCAATTCAAATCAATGGAGACATCATTGACACAAAATGTTATCTGCCACAAGTTTACGTTTCATCGTATTCATAGCTCCTCCTTTGCATGAACACACACAGTTTGCATGGCATACTATTAGTCATAACAAATAAATCAAGCAAACTCAGTTTCAAATCTTAGGTCCTGATCTCTGAGTCCTATTGAGGGTGGCAGGGAGTGCTGGAGCGCTCACACCCGGGACAGGTCACCACTCCAGAGACCATATCCAGAGAAAACCTACGCAGGCGCAGGGAGAACATCCGCCCTCAAAAGGGTCCAGAGCTGGAATCGAACCCTGAAGCTCCTTGCTGCGAGGCAGCAGAGCGAACCATTGCTTCACTGTGTGGGCATACAGGAAAGGGTCTTAAACTGAATTGGCTTGATGGCCACTGGAGTTCAGCTCTTGGAGAACTCAGGGTGTTTAATGTCCAGCAGACGTGGAGCAGAGCCACATGCCACATTTTTACGGCCAAGGTTCTACACACGAATCATCAGCTCATCTATTGCATGTATGTTGGTCATTACTGAAGCATTATTAAAGGCACATAACAGTTGGAGAACTTTAGTCATCGCTCCTGTTACCAGTGAAGAGAAAGAACAAGGCCACAGGCACCGACACTTTCTCTGCTCCCTGTGGGTGCAGGCCATAATAGCCCACACATAAGTCCTTCCAGGCCTCCCATTATAAACAGGTGTCACTTTGGTGATAAAAAATGACATGTTAATTCGAGGGCATGATGTTTTGTCAGTGCAGATTAACACTTCATACCAGGTGATTTATTTTTATAGTGCCAGCACGGTCGGTCCAGAGGTCGAGAATGTCAGAAGTTCTGGCATCACATTTTCCCCAGGGAGAGCCAGAGTGATGGCTCCAGCCTTGATGTCTCCCTGCAGGAGGATTCCCCCGCCACAAAGACTGTTGGGGAAGGACTCTGAATTAAGGACTCAATTGAGGTGAATAACAGTACTGCTTGCTGACAACGAAAAACAAAGAATTGGAAAGGTTGAAGCAGCAGAATGTACGATGATGTTTGCTTTTCACGGGGTAGTGACTCAGATGATTTATTAGCGACAGCCATAATGGTCAGCAATTTTAGGAAGCACTCATAAAGGCAGGGCACGAACCATTTGCCTCTTTTATTTGAGTTTGTAAAATAGTCTATTTTACCTTTAATTTAATGTTTTCTATGTTTAAAGTGGAACTCTTGGAACTCTAGTAGGAACATGGCGGACCCGTGTCTATTTGGATGATTAAATGTATTTATAATAATCATGATGATGATTATGAAACGCTGAATGAATATTTATTTCAATCCACATCACACATAGATACAACAATGTCCCTTATTTGATGTGTGTGCAGAAGGTTTCCGACAGTCAAACTCTCTGTACTTGATTCCTTTGGTAATGCGGCAGTGCGCACGCTTTGCCACCTTTTGGTGGTTTGGTAAAAGAAGAGAATGCATGTCGCGGCCCTCTTTTCGGATCATTGCTCGGTGAGGTTTCTGCCTAGCCAAGCTTTGGTCACGTCCCCTGGAATTTTACGAAGATGATCCTCTGTGCTGAGTGGATAACAGATTCCTCTTTGTATGAAGTTCTTCATGGAGAGCCTGAGCTCAGCAGCCTCCACGACTTCTAGCACTGAACATGTCATCATGTTCTTGGCTCTTGTATCGGTGACTCGCCAGCTCTGTCAACCAATGAATGTAAAATAAACAAAACTGATTTCAAATTTAGATTTTTTTTTTTTTTCGTTTATTTTCACGTCTCATTTCCGGGCAGTTTCCCTTGTCTTTAGTTTGGTCAGTGATGAATGAAACCAGTGGAACAAGAATGTGTAACTGCGTAAAGTACAAAAACAAATGAAAAAAACTACACTTTCAATGATTGCACCATAAACAGATTGAAATATAGGAGTCTTCACCACAACACTGCAGGAACTGACAGGCGGTGGTCGTCGGCTTGTGCTTGAAGTGTTTATGGACACACCCGGCACTTGCCGTCTGTTTCTTATAAAGGATATCAAGCAGGGAGACCAGCCGAACCACAAGGCACCTGTTTCCGACATTTCCACTACACATGTTTGCTGCTGCGTTCAAAGAGCCTGCTGAAGATGGAGACGCTGCCTGGTGGCCATCGCTGCGCTCTGATCTTCTTCAGTTTCTCTGACATCCAGGTTTCAAACGGCACTACCCAAAGGTGAGTTGAGGTTTTACTCTTGTGTGTGCTGTATGATAATAATGGTGAAATCCAAGCTATGACAGTAGACATGGCAGTCTTTGTGATGTGGCAATAATATTTTCAGGAAGACCCTTTCCTCACACGGGCTGCTGTTAAAATAGATAAAGATGACGACAAACGTGTGGCGCTGAGGAAGTGGCTTTATCTGTGGTGTGATGAGTAGCTGCGGGGTGACGCAGGTAAGACGTGAATGTTTTTCTTACTAAGCTTCAGTTGCTGTTTCCGCCACAATATTTGTTGTATTTATTTTTACATGAGAGGTGCAAGTGCATATGGCTGATATATCAATATTTAATGTACACTGTCCAGCAGGTCTCCGTACCAGATGCCCAAAAGACCTCATCAGGCACTTCTATCTGCGACCTTGCCTTTGGTCACTGCTCAGAGCTCGTAGCCAAAATGAAAGACGAAACGTGGACGAAAAAGGCAGCTGTCGTGAAATAAAGATGCATTGTGGGGTTAATATTAGTTGTGGGATGTTGCTCCATTCTTCCTACATTCAATAACGTGCCAAATTGCTATGGAGAGACCATCAAACGCTGTGCATGTTAGTCACGGTGACTCCTCACCGACTCTGTATCGTAAGGAGAAGAGCCACGTGAGAGCTTATACATAGCAACTGACATCCAGTCTCATTCAGTGAAGAGACACGTCTTACTCCATGGGACTGAGGATGGGTTGGCTTTCGTGGGCCCAACATTTTGATCAATTCAAAGTTTTATCTGCAAATATCACAAGTATAATAGATCATTTTATCTTCTTATATTTTTATTATATAATTTAATATATCATGATATCTTATCTTATATTTTCTTTTTTTGGGTGGTGCCGCCGCTGCTAAAGTCAACGAATGGAGACAAAGTGACTAGAATCTCAGTGGCTTGACTTCTCGCTAAGTGTAGCAAATTCAACCTCCAGAGTGGTGAAAGCAGTTGTAGAAGCAATCCTTAGTGTCACTCATGGGACCAAATTCTGCTTTGTTTGCAGACCATTCCGGTTTTGGTTACAGCCCGTCTGTTGTGGTCGATCACCACAGAACCACAGTGAACTGCCAAAGTTGTCGCTGTAGACGCCAACGGAGAGATTAGAATTGTCATGGAAGTCAACCGCATTTCTTTGGCGACAGATCAATCCGTGTTATGGCAAAGTTCATGTCATCTTGCCATCAGCACATGATTCTATTTTTGTCCACGGCAACATTCATCCGTTTTCCTGCAGGGTCAACATCCCCGCGGTTGAGTGGAGGGAACACATTTTCAGAAGGTTCAGCAAACATACATTAAACTACTGCTTCTCCCCCGCCTCTTGCTCTTCCTCTGTGCTCTCTCCGCCCACCCATGACCCCGAAGTAATGGAAACAAGATGTTTCATGCTCCTACGAGAGCAAGTAGCAGCCATTCTCCTCCATGCCACTTCCCTGCCCTGAACCACTGATGCATTATAAATACCCCTACGACCTTTTTAGAAAGGTGACAGAAATTCATGGACAGAGAGTTGATGGGCCCTCACACAGCCGGTGGACTGGTGATGTGTGGCCATGTTTGTGTACTGTACATGTACTGCAGGTATCTGAAGATGCAGGCTCAATTTACCATCGTTAGCATTGCCCCCAAAACTTGCACCTGATCCTCATTTTTCAATTTGCAAGTAATCTCCTTACAATCAGGCACTAAACTAAAGCATAAACATTCACATAAGCGTTTATCTGCCCCAGTATGTGCAGCCTTCTTAAATCCCCAGCGCTGAAATGACACTCAACGTCACACCTGGGTGGAGCGACGCAGCTGGCAACTGTCATTGCTAAGTGCTGCATCTTTGCAGTTTCTTGTTTCCCACTAATCCACTTCAGCAATGATTGTGAAGCCAATTCATATTATGTTGTAGACATCTCTTAATCTGTAAACCTGCAGCTATGTTATTATAGTTCAGTGTTTTTAAATATATCGTTTGGAACATTTCTCCGACCAATGTTCTATATTCTTTATTTTCGAGGTCACATTGTCATGTGAAACACCTCCTGTCCAGGGTCTTCAAAGGTTCATTTTATTTAACATATAATGCAAATATGCTTTTTGTTTATTTATGTACTTATTTCAAGAGGTTAGAATGCAGGTTGATTTCGTTGAGAGTTATGTGGCTCATAGGTGATAGAATATACCAGATTATACAATTTGAAGAAAGTAAGATTAAAGTAAGATAAGAAAGAAAGATGGCTCAGTGTTGTTCTTGTGGAAATGATCCACCATCCATGTTCGCACAGTTGCCTCAGTTTGTAAATGTCAACAGTCATCAGTTATCAAAATTACAAAACACATTGAAGTTGATCAACAAGTTCCATAATTTCCAAAGTAATCACGGAACCTTCATCCATATCACCCTGTACATATGTACATGCGCAGCAACATTTTCAAAAATGACTCTAACTGCAATTGTAATCTATAACAGAAGTAGGAGAGCCAAAGGAGTCTCAGTGCGTTCATTAACACGTAGAATGGAGGCTTTTTCCACTGGCGCAGAGGGAGATGTCAGAGGGCCGAGCGGAGGAAACCTGCTTTAGTAATTAAGGCAGCGAACCCCAAGTGACAGAAATGCCCCCAACTTTACACCAAAGGAACGTGCACTCAACATTCTGGATGGCTGAATGTGGAGTTTAGGTTGATTGAGTTGTGGCTGAGCTGACTGGATCCCAGTCTCTCTTCATCACGGTGTGTGTGGTGTGTTGATGCTGTTACGGAGTGACACCAGCTATTTACAGTCAATAGTCAGTTTTTGGACTGCTGAGTGTCACAGCCATTGCTACTTGTTACAGAGAAACCTTGTTTTTGCCATCACGACGAATGACATTATACTGTGAGATATTTTTGCCGTATTGGCTTGGTGATGTGTAAGAGGCAATCAGGTGACATGACAGTTGTGAGGCGGAAGGTGTCGTGGTCCGTGTGTCAGTAACATGCTGGTGCCTGCCTTTCTGTTTGGGAGCTCTCATGCGTGAGCTGTGTGTGCGCACTGTGATTGACGCGCTGTTTAGAAGGCTGTCTTGAGATACTTTCAGGTCAGCCAAGCATCTCCATGACATCAAACCCACTATTGTTCAGAGCCTCGAAACATTTTCAGCCACACATTCATTCAAGGCTGTTTTACACCTGCTCGTGTTTACGGCAGAGTCATTGATCTCAATCAGCAGTCCATTATCTTCACCCAGCAATTATCCACGTTGTCACTTTTGCATTTAGCACTGAGAGTCTAAGGTCGCCATAGTGTGGCGTAATGACTCCCCAGTCCTCGTACAGCTCCTGGCTAATACAGGCCCCAGGGGCCGTTGTAAACCAGCGCACAGAGACAGTTTAACCTGATCTTTTATGAAGCACCGTGTACAATCACTCCAAACAAGACAGCCGCCGTATATATATATACATATATATATATACATGTATATATATATATATATAGAGAGAGAGAGAGAGAGAGAGAGCACATGAATGTAAAAATGTTTGAAATAGAAAATAATTATATTTCTATGCCCTTAACAAAGTCCTATTTGGAAAAAAAGTGAGTGTCAATATTTTAACGGAGAGCAAGACTTCCAGCACAAATATGAATGGTGGATTTCATACACCTTAATGGCCCTCAAACCAAGACTTGGCAAACTCTGCCGTCATGAGTAATGTGTGTGTGCAGGCAGCGAGGAACACTGGTCTCAAGTGAGGGCAAAGGAAAATCTCCCGGCTCATTCATGCAGTGGTGGAGTTACTGGCTTCCTTCGTTTCTTCACGGAGAGATGGGAAATCCT
This sequence comes from Synchiropus splendidus, assembly GCF_027744825.2. Classification (NCBI taxonomy): domain Eukaryota; kingdom Metazoa; phylum Chordata; class Actinopteri; order Syngnathiformes; family Callionymidae; genus Synchiropus; species Synchiropus splendidus. The sequence continues at coordinate 93,706 of NC_071346.1, read as the reverse complement.
AATATTATATATACATACATATTACCAGTTCAATGTGGCACACGAGCAAGAGATGGCAGCACATAACTCAATCCAGATCTGAGGTGAGAAGTTCACAGACGTCTGATTTGGTGCTCCACATATAAACTTTGACCTATCGATTGAGCAACTGTGCCCCACAGCTAAATGCATTCTTTGAGTGACACTTACTTCTTTAAAACCTCTTTAATCTATGTGTTTCCTGTTTAAAGATCATCTTTCCACCTACATTGTCTTTCGTAACCAAATGAAAAATGTCCCATGGAGGACCGAGTGTGTCCCTAAGTTCAAGTGGTACCAGAGGCAACATGAGGGCCGAGGACAGCAAGAGGTTCAGCACAGACTGCAGGCTGGACTGGACGCGACAGTGTGTGGGAGAATTGCCTGGGTTACTGACCTGACTGAGAAGTAAGAAAGGCTTGAGAAAACACGAGCTTAGATTTGGGGCAGATAATGCAGCAGCAGGGTGATTGAGTGTGAGGTCGAGAGACCAGTTAGTGAGCCCTTTCATTCCCATTGGGAGAAGAATTAGACAAAACTCTGCAGCTTGGTCAAAGCGTGGCCCACGGTCCTCATGCAGTCCAATGCTGGAGTCTGGTGCACACACGTATATAACAACGTTATGACAGCATGATTGCTCCTGAAGGGTGGAATCCGAACTTCTGATGTAATATTTGGACCAAAACAACATAACATCGAAGGAATACATTACTGCTAAGACAGCTAAGGTTTGCTAAGTGTAAATTTACTGGCTATCCTCGGCATCAAATGAGTTACTGGAAACTGCTGATGATGACGTGGCACAGTTGCCCTTAGGTAAGATTTCCGTCAGGCTGTCTGGGCACCGAGTGAGAGGGACAAGGGTTGAAAGACACATTTTGCCATTGGCGAGGAGTAGACAGTCGCATGATGGATGTTCTCCTGCCTCTAATGAAGTTCCTGTCTCGTATTGGAGCGGAGAGGAAAGGAAACAAATAGGGAGGAAAGGAAAAAGAGGCTGCAGCGGTGCAAAGTTTATCTCAAGCTAACCGAGTTAGCTGATAGGCTCCGGGGATACAGGATTAGGGTCAAGACCCTGACCAACACCCCCCAAGGGACCGAGGCAGCGAGAAGTCAACATTCCTGAGAAACGCTGAGACCTTTCTCCCACAGAAAAGTGGAGAAATGAGGTCTAGAGCGATACGACAGATGGAGCCCAGAACACAAGAAGAATGACTTAACAGAAAATAAATGCATAAATGAATAAATTCTAATCTTTATGGAATTAGCATACAACATCGCATGTTTTCTCTGAGCTTAGTTGGGGCTGGAGACTCACCATGACCTCTCATGAAATACTTGAAGCCAGAACCCTGAAATAGTCTGTGTCTGTCCTCCCTGAGGATCTGTCCATGCTCAGTGTGACGCTGACTGGCGCGGCGTAGAATAGCACGGAAGTCGAAATCGTACATTTCCATGAAGACACAAGACTCGTCTTTCATCAGACCATTGCTCACCAAGGCTTGGAACTGCTGTGAATTCTTCCTTTCAATTTTCAGGAATTGATATAAATATGTTTATATTTGTAATTATCTAGAGATCCATACTTGTTCCTGCACTTGAATAGTAATAGTAATAATAAATGCATTGATGAGAGAGGAAGCTTCTTGATAGAAGTGGTGACCTATTTAACAAAGATTGGTAATGGGGCTTTGCTTTTCATTGAGTTTGTTAAGTAAACAGACGTAAGATATAAGTAATGACAACAACAAACAAAAATTCTGTCCTAAAGTTCCCCCATGACGCAGGAGTAGCCAAGCTTGTCTTTCCAGTCCAGGGTTATTCAGCGACAATAAAAGTCCTTCTGGGGAGTCAAAACCGATAAATGACCACATCATGTCATCCATAAATAGCTGATGTTAATATTTCATCCATGGCATTTGGCAATAGTTAAAAAATACAGTCTGTGGCAACATTTGGTCATTTAAAATAGAAATGAATATGAAATAGCAACCATGCGCCTAAATATTGATGCGTTGTTTTTGACGGTGGGAGTGTATTTATTTATATTAAAGCAATGTGTATTTTTTTAAATCATATTATAATAATAGTTGAGTAGTTCAGTGTGACACGTGATCGATAATGTTTTGTTTTCTTCTTTAGATTTGTTATGCTGGCCACTATATGTGCAGCATGGCCTTGTTTGTTGCTGTAGCACATTACTGGCCACTACAGGCTTGGCATAAGAACCACACGCTTCATCTCTTCTTCAGGGGATTCACTTTTTTGATACAGACAGGGGAAAAGATGGGCTTGGAAAATATGCGCCTCTCTGTGTCAATGTAGCCTAATTTTGGTCAAGCAGGAGGAAAGAAAACATTCTTGGGTGATACTTTAGAGGGGATGCAGCAGCGGTCTGGGCTGTACAACTGCACGACCCGTCGTCGTGCTGGTAGGATGTCCCCACCCAAGCAACTCTTCTCCTTCACTCATCAATAAATCAGGTTTTACTTTTGAGTCAAGCATCGGGAGGCAATAAGAACGCCCGCTCAGTTTGCCCTGCAAACACTCCGAGACAGAGCTCAGCAATATCTGGCAGTGGTGGTGGGATTGCTGGAGGGTATTTAAACTTTCATCGCGAGGTAAAAATAGCCGTGCCCCTTCAGTCAGGCATTAAAAAGCCTACCCTGCTAATAATCACAGCTCTGTCTAAAGCATCTGGTCTGAGAATGTGTCATTTTTCAGGAGGGGCCTGGGAAACTGTAGACACCCGCTTGCTGCCCAGAATAAGAACCATGGGAATCATTTAAAAGGCTCTTTTTTGGTGTTGTGTGGATCGCAAACCTAGAATCTCCAGAATTGGACTTGTTATTCCTGCTGGCTGCAGTCACCGGCGTGCCAGAAAAAGAGTTGATTTAATGATCGCTAATAAAGAACGGTGGACACAATCGGGCCAAAAAAACAAGGTTATGGTGTCATTATTGGAAGTACAGAAGGGAGTCTTATTTCACTCATCGTGGCGAGACTGACTGACATGCACATGACTTGGCTGAAAAATGAAATCCAGACTTGTCCTTCACACTTCAAGTTCACCTCGAATGAGTATTCAGTCTTTGCCAGTCAGACAAATATGCCTGGTGTTTTAGTGCACTAATATAAATGTTGGTGCTTCATGGCCCAACAGCTGTGTGAGTTCTCAACTAAAGCATAAACTGAAGGAGAACGCTGCAAGGTTTTGTTCAGTGGCGTCGGTCTATTCTCCCAAACGCAGGTGTGAGTGCTTGTCTGACAGGGGAATGAGAGAAAGAAAATTCATCAACAAACCACAATCCTTTTTTATTTTGTTTGGTTGTTTAAGTACAAGTACAAAGCAAAGAGGAAGTTCTCATAACAACCACCCTGTCTCAGAATGACAGGTGCAATACTGTGAGTTTCCATTAACCACCTTGCTGGGAGAGTGGTTGTTAACTTGGCTAACTATTAGCCTGTAAAGCGGACAGAGGTGTTCATGGGAAACAAAGTGGTTAATGAGTGCTGTCAATGACTCATCATGGGAGCCGTAGCTCTGAAACTGAAATAGCTGGAACATTTTGTTGGCCTTCCTGTACTTTGCCATACTTATGCTGACGCTCTGATATAATCATGAACGCTTCATCATAATCTTTTCTTGTTTTTAAAATTGGATTTTTCAATGATATTGGTCTCATGCCAGTTTTATTGAATCATTGGAATTGATTTCAAGAGAGATTTTTCTCGACCAAAAAAAACGTTTTTTGTCATATTAATATGGAGCTTCGTATGACATGCTTTGCATTAATATGACAATTCTAAAAAGGAAATCTATTTCATGTCAAGGTGAATGTTCTCATATTTTAGAAAAAAGAGGAGAAAAGTGATGTCAGTGTAGTCTGATGTGGAAAACCAAACTAAAAGATGATGTGCACATACCTTATTGATCTTTAATAGGGTTAAATGAAGTTCAGCCAGGGGAGATACGATGTACAGTTTGTCCATCTGTACATTTCTCTGTATTTCTCAAGACACAATTAGATTAGCATGTTTTGCTGAGGTACAGTTGTTATTGTATTGACGATGCTTCCTAAAGCAGCGTTTTTGCCTGTAGGGACAATTCAGAATGAGAAAACTTGATTCATCCCAAGGGAAATTGTGTAATTCATGTAATTACTGCTCATTTTAGGGCATAAGAGAGTCAGCAATGTTCGGGCTATATTTTAGAGAAGGAATGATACCTCTGGGCTGTTGGGTTGGGCACTGGTGTGTGGGGTCAGAGGGTGGCTGGCTGGGTGTCTGTGTGTGGAGGGAAGGTGTTGACGGCAGGTGTGGTGCTTGTGGGGGTGCTGCGATGCCAAATTGTGCTTCGTCACTGAGAGGTCGTTTCCACTGAGACAGCTGAACTGTGGCACAAGAGGAAAGTCAGCAGCTCTGCCATTTGTTTTGCTTGTTACAACCTCCCAGCTCAAGCTGCTGTACATGCCGACTGAAAATGCAATGATGTACCATGAGATGAGCCTTTTCAAATAACACTTTCCAACAACTGCCTGACTCAGCCTGCCCCCAAACCCTTGTCTGTTAAACAAGAAAAATCTCGGCTGACTTTGGATGTTTTTGCTATTAGAGCATGAAGTTGTCATCAAAACTGTGTCAGAGAGGGATGAGCTCACTTTGGTTTTCGATGAGGATTTTGGCTCATTGACATACTCTGTTGTAGGTCAAGTGACTGTTGTTTGGTGCACTGACTGAGCTTTTAATTCCAATTTTTGAACCTATACTGGATTAGACTGCTTTATTCTTCCCACAAAAAACAACATTTCAGCCTTAAATCAAATCTGAAATTCCCGGTTGATGCTAATTATGAAGGCGAAAACCTGCTAGACATAAAAGTGGTTGCCGTAGGAGAGACACAGCAACACAGTGATGTGCCTGGGTTCACGTGCGGACGAACAGGTTCCTGAGGGGGACGGGGATTTGAATCTCCTGAATAGTTCTATTTACATGCTTTCATATTTTCATTGTGCTTTTATTTGGGGGTAGTTTCATGACTCCGCACAAAGGGACTCCTTTCTCTCCCGACAACCCTATTACCACCATCTCCTTGCAGGTCTGGCCAGGAAACTGCCGCTTGAGAGCAGTTATGGCATTGTGACAGGAGAGGCGGTACTGCTCTTAAATGAAGGGACAAATTGAAGTGCAGGGAGGAGGGCTCGCCGCCAAGCATTGGCACTAGGGAGGTGGCCCCTCAGCAGCCCATTGTAGGGGTCATGAAGGCCTCCCTGCCATGTGAACAGGAAAGGTGTGTGAACTTTTGCCTCGTCCTGCTCAGTCCATCATCCAGCAAATGGAGCAGATCAGGCAGGGAGTAGAGACCCCGGCTGGGGTGAGGAAGGCGGGGCGGGGGAACATGAACACCTCACACAGACTCCCTTTGTGCTCAGAGCAGGGGTGTGCATTACGAGGGCTGAAGTATGGCTGGAGGCATCTGTTGTGAGATGGGTGGGATGGAGCAGAAGAGCAAAACGTGTTGGAGCAATTAGTAGCCGGTCATTATCATGTTGGAGCTGATGATGGGGTGTCGTTTCCTCTCAAATGTTGTCCGTGGTTCTGTCTTGCTGTGTTTGTTTGTTTTACTGTTACTTAGATGCTGGCCCACTTGTCTGCGTCATGGCCTTCAAGCTGTTTTCTGTGATGTGTTCAAATCCAACATGATTGTTATGGGCATGATTCGTTTTGCTAAGCTAGTTATCAGAAATGAAAAGGAAGCAGTGGAGACCTTTGGGCTCATTTTTATCATTCGAAAAAAGGCTGGTGATGGGTGGAATGTTTGCCCAGTGGCAGAGGGAGGAGGATCATGGATCGAAGAGATTGTGTTCACTGGCTGTCAGTGAGTCTGAATTTGAAAAAGTGCCACACACGCTACACGGCAGACACTGGTCACCGCTGATGGCTGGGCATGTGTATTGTTTGATGCTGTGGTTAAGTCATGTGAGAAGTCGCCTTACTACAGGTCAGCTTTCTCACCACTGCATGTGGTCTATCACCCAACCTCTCTCAAAATACAAATTACTTCACAAGCAAAAGAAGGTGAACATAGAATACTAGTACAAAAGTGCAGCTTTTTTCCTTGTCTGGCGTTACTTCATCATTTCAGCATCTGAGCTCTTCGGTGTTCACCAGCTTGACTCTTGGTCGGTCGGGTTCCTGTTTTCTCCTCATTGACCCTGCATTGATTGATTGGCGCTGAGCCTGCCTAGCTGCCGTGCACTGGTGGTCACATGGGTGGCCGTGGCATCACTCTCAGGACACGCCCATTGTCGGGTCGCCCAGGGAAAATGACGCTGTCTAGAGGTTTGTTACACTCATAGATAATAAAAAATAAAAAACAATAATATGATTAGCTTGTGATTCTTTTCTTACAAATTAGACTCAAGATCAAATATAAATCTCTGTCAAAATAATGTTCGGGTCTGTAAAGAAACGTCAGACAAGTGTTAAGTTAAGGTGATGACGATGAATAGGTCTGACCTGCTACAGAAGAGCTCAGCCAAAAGGGGAAGCCGGAGATTTTATATGCATTCCTTCCATTCCATAAGTCTTTGTCAGTACTGGAAGATTTCAGATAAAAGTGGCTGAAAAGACTTTCTTTCAGCACGGGGGCTGAACTCCATCAAGGCCTCTCTCCGTCAGTTCAGCTGGGAGAGGGTTTTTTGTATTACGTTGATAGAGTCTGTGTCACTGCTACAAACTTGGATCACACCTCAGCAGCGTTAGTTTTCAAGCCAAAAGTACCACTGTGTGAGGCGTAAGTCCTTATGTGAGCATGCTTTCCTGTTGCTCATTTCACCAAAGACACCTTTCTCACTGTCAGTCTGTGGTTACAGCTCTTTTGTTCCATCTGTTGTTTGGTCTATTTTTCATCTGATTTGGCTCATTTAATTTTGTTGTTTGTTTGAGCTGCAGATCTGTGTGTCCGAGTATAGCTAACAGCACAACAGCAGGAACAGTGTGAACATGATCTCACTTGCCTTCTAATCCAGTACAGTACGCAGTGTGGGGACCCTAACACCTGAAAGAGCTTGTGCCCTGAAGAAGTTCAAAGAGTGGCCCGTGAAATGAAATCTAATCAAATAAAGAGAGAATATTGAAGTGAAAAGGCTGAGATTTTGTCAGTCTCCCCGATTGATTTAATTAACTGCAAATCTCTGCCTGTGACCTCAGTAATCCTGTTTTTCTTTCTTTCTTTTTTTCACCCGGGAAAAATTAAAGTTTAACTATAAATAGAGGTGGATAATGCAGTTGACCCATGGGGTTAATTCTAAGGCTTTTGGATGCTTTCAGCCCCTGGAGGCCTTCGGCCCAGGACCTCCTCAGGTTACATTAGCCTTAACCCAAGAACCCAAGGAAATGAGTTCATGTGGAGAAAAGGAGCCGGGGTCTGGATCTGCTTGGGCACCTTTGTAGGCACTCCTGATCCGGAGCTTTTATTCAGACTCACGCTTGCAATCTTACCTGTTCAGAGGGATTCAAACGGAGGAACTGCTTTCGGAAACATCGAACAATTAAAGGTCTACCCCGTCTTGTCGTAAAATTGTTGAAACAAGGGTTAGTAGCAGACCAAGTGGCTCCTCGGCTGTGCCAATCCAATGTGCGCTAATTACTGTTTCAGTTAGTGTAATCTTGACGTAATTCCAAACAAGGTTGGCATATGAAAATGAGGCAGGAATAGAAGCGCTGTTATTACCGTGGAAGTAATACAGACTCTCCCATCCTTTCCTTCAGCTTGCAGGTTGAGTTCACAAGTTACTGGGACTCCCAGTCCGGCTCCGGGGGTTCAGCCCTCAGAGTTTGGCAACAGCTTGGCGACTCATTCAACAATACAAACTAGCATAGCACATACCTTCATCCTGTGGATCCTTTGGTGAAAGCCAACAAAAAGATTATGCCCACCTCATTCGCTGTTTCACACCTTAAAAAAACAAGTACAGAAATATGGCGCGTAATGTATTTTTATTTTAATAACCTTTTTCCTTCAGTCAAGACAATTGCTTTTCCTTTTTCTGATTTATTTCCTTCAGAAGTAGGTTTGTCATTCAGATTGAAGCAGCCTTTGTGTCATGATTTCGCTTTTATTTTAGTCACGTGAGTCCTGTTTTGTTTTCTCCTCCCTGTCTTCCTGTTGCTGTGGCGCACGGCTGGAGCCAGTCAACCCCTGATCACCTGAGTACACAAGCACCTGGACTCCAGCGACGGGTGCCAGATGGTCTGCTTCTTTTGCTCCAACTGGTAATCTGCGTTCGTCCCTCTCTACCCGCGTACATTTATCCGTCGTTAAGAATGATCTTCTGTTTAGCTACTTCTAAACCCTGGTGTTTGACTCCCTGTGTTCTCCCTGCTCCGTGTGGCTTCTTGGCTTTCTCTCTGTTTTCTGTTACTCTCTACTGGTGCGTTGGTTTTGACGGCCTCAATAGTTGACTTTGTTTTATTGCTCATTGTGTGTTTGCTCTCTTATTACAGACTCTTCTTGCATTCTTTCTCCCAGTTCGGTGACGCTTTTCGTTTGAACTCATTCCGTCGTGGACTCTTCCCGGTTTTGGTGACGCTCGGTGACGCCTTTTGTTATATTTTGTATCTTGTGATTAAATTATTGTATTGACTCGCTCCTGCCTCCTGTGACTCTTTCAACACTGCACTTGGGTCCCGCCCCGCGTCTTGACTCCGTGACACTTTGCAGATATCTGGAAATGTTTCCTATTTCAATCGGAGACGACGGGGTCTGAATACAACTCCGGTCTGGGCTCTTGTTCGTTGTTCTTCAGAAAGATCATTCACGGTGAAATGAATCAAAGCAGCAGCGCCTCCATATGCCGTGTAGGGGTAGTGTGGGCCGCAGTAAGGACAATCCAAGGACTGGAAGGCCGCCAGGAGAAAGTGATGTTGCCTGTTGTACTAATAACTAGGGCACTAAACTCTGTGGTTTATTTTGCTCAATATGAAACCTATCATGACAAAAAAATTATAAATATGATAAACAACCACAAAGTATATTCATGACACAATAGTGAGTGACAAAGTGCAGAGTAAAGGAGAAGATGAGCAAGAAAAAGGAAAACTGCAGAAGTGTTGCACATGAATGGGAACAATTGCAACACTGTTATTGTCCAGACTGTTTTACGCCAAACCCACTGTGATGGTGACTACAGTTGCACGCCGCACCTGGTCACGGTGAGCAGCGGTTTTAATGGAACCAGCCATATGCACTGCCTGCCTTTTGGCTCCAGTGCCTGATTAGGCTTTTTCTGCAGTAGACATTTCATGAAAGCTATTTTAAACCATTGCTGTGCACCATATAGAATTAAATGATGTGTCCTCCCAGCTGAACTTTGATCATTTTCAACACCGAATGTGATTTGTTGGGACGGGCTCCATCAGGAAGGTACAGTGAGGATGGCCTCACTGAAAAAGAAAGAAAGAAACTAAAATTAAAAATAAAAAACGGATTTGCGCAAAGAAATTTAAATAAAATTCTCCCAGACATAATCCTTGTTGTTGTTTTTTATAATTCACATTAGTGGAACTGCCTGTGCAAACACATACATGGAACTCAACCCTGAAAAGCCTCGGCATCCGTCTTCCTCCATCGGTGGCACCAATCAAACTACAGTGGAATAAATCTATAAATGTGGCCAGAACACACATACAGAAGTCAAACGGAGGAAGCCTTGTCAGTCAGTGTGCACCTTTATTTATTTTCTCCTGTTGGTGACACTTAAGATGTGTGCTGGGATTTATGTCCAGCTAAAATGATACATTTATTATGCTCTGATACACTGATGTATAGCGAGCGGCTCTAAACCTCACAGTGAACAAACAAGCACGTGTCTGCGCAGTCGCACACCCTTGGTCATAAATTCTCCTTCCAAGCACTGATGGTCTGAGCAGCTGAGCAACACACAGGTCTGGAAAGTCAGTTGAAGGAGCTACTGCCGTGGACCCAAATCATGAGGAGGGGAGGCTTTGGGGGCCAGGCCACGAAAGATTTGTTACTCAGGGCATCAGGTAACATATGGCCTGCCTTACTTCTTGCTACGCAGAATTTGCCCTTTAACAAAATTCACAAGTACACAGAACATCAATATTAAATATACGCAGCTGTTTCAAAGGGCCCAGCCTTCTGGAAATACTATTTCATCCGTTTTGAAATCTTACTCATTGGTATTATGCGTAAGTGGCCTGTTTTGCCAACCTCAGTGAGACACAAATGTGCAGGTCATCTCGTGTCAAACTCAAGGCCTGGGGCCACATCCAGACCACCGTATATTTATGTGGTCCACAACAGCTCAAGTACCTTTAGTTGACCTGCAATTGGATTCAATACCAATAGAAATTTGCCGGTGACATTTCAAGTCTGCCGTGCTGCCTTGAGAACCTCCAACTTCAAGACTTCACCAAGATGGGCCGAGCTCTTGCAGCCACCTCGGGCATCCAGCAGGTCCACAGTGCAGAAGTCCTCTTTTTATGCCACCACTGCGCAGCGCAGCATTTAAGCAGGCCTTTGCAGTAGAATGTGACCAGGCTAAAGCGGCTGGTGTGCAGGGCTGCACACTCTCACAGAGTCAGCAATGGATTTTGTTCTGAAAAAACAAGTGGTGGACGTTTATGCTTTTGCTGGGCTGAGTCACATGATGGCGCACCCGTGAGACCATTGTGTCTTCACATATGGATGAACCATGCGGCAGCTACACAGTGATTTGTTGTGATCATTATAATGCTTTATTTTGCGATGATTTAGCGTTTTACTCATGATTCGTTTACTCGCTGGACTGTGGTTGATGGATCATTTCATTTGTTTAGTTATCTGAGACAAGAAATAACGGGTGCTGTGGTTCAGTGTTCAGTGATGTTGTTGTTTGGAAATTTGTTCTTATACTTTTATTATATGTGAACTTTAGACAATGTTCTCCTGGGCACTGAAAACTATCGTAAAATGTTAATGTTTGGAACTTTATGAACTTACTTTTTGCTGATATGTATCAGTCTTTTTTCTAATGATTTAGTACCTGAAAATATACCCATGTCATATCAAGCTGGAGACATTGCTGCATGTACACAGGATTCATTCTCAAAATCCGAATAGAATGTTCCATCCAGTTCAGTTTCCTTCCAGGTCGTGTGTTTTTGTGTACGTTTGCATTCTTTCCATTTTAATCCTCAGTGAAATGGCACTGTTGCATCATGGTGGAGATGGTGAGGGCAGCGTCCCTAAATCGAGAATGAAGCTAACATGAATCATAAGGCAGACATCGTACCACCGTATCACTGTTTACTGACTGTCAGACTGCTACTGGGCAGGGAGCGCAAAATGAAAATGATGCCGAATACTGGAATTGATATAATACAAGAATATATGGAACAACTTCTAGACCGCACGGATGTGACCCCACCAGTGTGCAGAAATATCTTAAGCTGCGCTTGCTCATGCTCATGCTCAAAAACCCCCCCACACCCAACACATTTGTCTGTTACCAGATAAACCCAGCGCCTCCCAGGGGTGTCACACCTAGCATGCTGGGTGCCAAGAGCTCATCTCATGCCAGGGTCATGTGGAGGACTATTCTCTCAACTGACTGCTTACCTCACTTGCAGATAGAGAGCAATGGAGGAGGGACCCCCACAGTGACTGAGGAGATGTTCCCTCAGCCCGGTGCAAGCATGTGTGACCAGGCATGTGATCGTGGGAGGACAGGGGAGGCCCGCTCTCGTCCTGCACCAGCGCTGATTGAAAATTTCATTAGTGGCGTCAAGATTGGTACCAGGCATTTCTAAATATCCCCTCAGCCAGTGACCCCTCTCAGATGACAGAGGTGAGCGGGAGCCAGAGGTCGCGCAGCTTCTATCAATATGATTCCGTTGCAAACCCACTGGAGACAGACAGGCTTGTCCAACATCTGCCTTGCTTTTGCAGGTGTGCCGATAGTCTCCCAAAACAAAGACGCCATTCTTATTTAATACACATCAAAGTCATACAGCATGTCAAGTAATACGCTTACAATGTTTGCAATGTAACAGAGGATTGAAATCAACATTCGTCCATTTAAATAGTTCAGTAAATGCCCCATCATTGTATTGTCTGATGCAATTATAATCCAATATGCCTCTTCCTAACGTCCCCGTTGCAAGATGGCTATTTTGATTTGAACACCATAATATAATAATATTCAGATGGAATTCCCGAATCAACAATGTTTGTATGTGTTTCCTCTGAACCTAAGGTCGCCAGTGACTTTACTAGCAAGGCAGCGCCACCCCATTTAGCATTTTAATCTGCACTTGAACTGGCCAACAACACGATGAGCACAACCGCGTTAAAAAAGAATGTGACAGTAGTCGGCACCAGCCTTGTAGTACAGTGCAGAATAAAAGCTACTTTCTTAATTAGCAAGAATTCTATGGAGAAGATTTGTTCATTTCTAACATTCTTCGTCCAACGTGTTCCCCGTTTCGCCACTCCATATGTCCAAACTGCCTGAGGTGTTCCTTTGGCTTGTCCTCTGACACACTCATTTCATTTCCTCGACCCAATGATAATCTGAGCATCTGCTGCTTTGCCACTTGGAACTCGGCTTCCTCTCTTAGTGCAAGAGCTACTGTCCGTAAAGCATCCTTAATGACAGGTCTCACTACTGTCCTCTTCTGTCATCTTCACAGTCATCTTCTCCCATTCCCCCAGCCTGCTCTCTCCTCTTCACCTCTTTCTGTCTGTGCCCATTACTCTGTTTGAACCATCCCAAATACTCATCTGTTGTCCTCTTTCACACACGCATTCTATCGCTCACCTCTTCAGCTCCATGCCTCCTGTCTCCAGCTTGTATCTCCACCTCTTCAGCTTCTCCTCCAACTCATCTTCACTCTCACTACAGATCTCACTACATCATGGTCCGTGGATAATGCTGGCTACCCTCATTTGCCACCCCGAAAACCAAGGTGTTGCGATAGTCCGGCTAAGTTTGGACTTTTAAAATACATGTAAACAGCTTAGTCCGACTGCTGGAGAGAAACTTGAATTTCTCTTAGTTGATTATAATTAGAGTTCAAATGCACTGCATGTGAACCGGGAGGACATGACGCAATCGGACTCTCTCTGTGTAATGTCCGTGTGTAAGATGTATCATGATGACTATGTTCAAGAGTAGCAAGCAAGAATCTTACTTACATTCTTGTTTACTTATTGTACTTGTATGTATGTTTCATCTGAAGTGTCTTAATGGATTTAAATTGTTATAACATAGAAGCAATGACAATTTTATTTGACTTATTTTCTGTCTTTTAAATGTTTAAGCATTTTATTTGCTTTGAAAAACAACAATGAAATCATTCAATGCTATTTGTTTATTTAGAAATTGTGAATGAAATGACAAATATCCTAAATGACTTTGGGGGGTCAACACCACCTTGCAGCTGATCAAAACACGGCACGTTTTCAGTCTCTCTCAGCATGACATGATTCGGTTCTTACCTTCTGGGTTTAATGTTTGTTTATTCACGCTCGGCATTGAACACACCTTTATCACTTCCTTCAGATGGAACTCAGGCTACGCTCTGTCTTCCAAAGAGCAAGACAATGACAACAATGAGTGTCTCGTATAACTCATTCATATTTGTCATGAGCTTTAACAGGTTAAACACTGGCTACTGACCGTCTCATGTTTAGTTGTGGTTATGCATTTTTCATCTGCCGATCATCAGAATAAGAGCAAAGCCAAGTACCGCAACTATCAGTATTTCACACGCAGTTCAGTTTTCCATTTCCACAACAAAACACTGATGTGCTGTGCTAAAACGTCTAAACACGTCCCTTCAAATAATCATTCATTTAATAATCGTTTTTACATCTGAACAGATTATCACTTCACAGGAAATAATGTAGGTTTTTCTCATGTAGTTCTCTCATGAGTGTCAATAGGGTTACGAACCAAAATCCTGTATCCCCTAAGATCGTGCAGCTCTGCTTCACCCTTCAGAACATGAGAGGTGAAGATAACTGACAGCAGCAGAGGTGGTGACAGCTTTAGTGCACACGGCTGCCCCCTGTAAGGGTCCTGCACCAAGACCCATGACACGTGGAAGTCTGCCCAGAGCGGCCCAAATCTCTGCTGCTGTTCAGGGTGAGTGAGGTTAAAGTGGGTGATGATATCTGGAAGGATAACGGCATTTTCATTACCACCTAACGCACTCCTGTTAAATGCCTGCCTGTGAATCAAGTGTAGAATTTCACCCGCTTGTCACTTGTTTGTATGAAGTGATTAGAGGTGTCGGTGGGAACTGGGAGTTGAGGGTGTGGATGAAGGGCGGGAACGCCACCCTGGGAAAATAAACTGCAAGGAGTCATCCAAACGCCCAATAATCCACTCTCAAACTCCCACCTTTATGGATACTGGATTTCTGTGCGATGTGCTGCACAAACACAGCCGTCTACCTGTATGATGCTGCAGGTCGGAGGAGCTGCTTTGTGCAGCATGAGGAAGAGTCCATGGCCCAGGCTGCTGAGCAGGGAAGGATTCCGACAGAAAATCACATCCAAATCCAGGCAGAACTCTTTTTGAAGAATTTAAAATTACGTTCCATCCAAAGGGGAAGAAAGGAACAGGGGCCTCTCTGTGCAAAAGTTAGGGTCATGCCTTACATTACAGTAGTTCAAGTAATACAGTATCGCAACCGACAGTTAGAAGTAATAAATACTGTTGTGTTTTTGAAAGATACCCAAATACTCTTTTGTACCTTTGCAACATGTAACGTCACTTCAGCTGTCCTCAGACATCCAGGGTCACCGCCACAGGAGGTTTAAATAGAACTTTAACAGGATACGCCGCAGTTCAGTGAGTTAAATGTGATATAAATCACCCAGTAAAGCGGCTATTGGTGAGTTGAGAATGTGTCACACTTCACCTCTGGGAGAACGAGTCGAGCAGAGCTCAGCAAAGTGGATGGAGCTGATAAAGCTGGATTGTCTGGCTGTAATCAGAGCCAGATGTGGTAAGGCCCTCGCCATGGTGGTCCGACCACATCTGCTGTGTCAGGGGGAGAAGGACCAGGAGGGGAGGGGCCACAGCTGGATGACCTCTGACCCAGAGAAGGGAACCACGAGCCAAGGATGACAGCTGCCATGGACATGAGAGGCAACCTGCTATCATCTCCTTCACTCACGACCTTCCTGGAACATTACAGATCTTCTTTGTCCAAAACAAAACAAAACACTTTTCAATTTTCCCTCCAAACAATCTACCCTTTTCATTTCATACCTTCAAATCAATGGTGATTTGATCGTGAAAATGGAAAGTTGGAAATGCTCTTTTCATATTGCTGAAATTGCACGATAAAGTGGCTATTGTGTGTTTTATTTTTAAATCAGGCAATTGAGTTCCAGACACAACATTTGTCTTCGATTTGTTTCACTTCATTCTATCATAACATCATGAAGTTTTATTGCTGCAAGCTGCCAACAGAGGTTAGGAGCAAGCTTCAATTCCTGAATCGGCTGTGCGGCTGGTAAACAATCTGACAAGTTCACCAGCGACCCTGAGGCCGGGGCCTGAGCCGCATGATGGACGGCCTGTTCGCAGAGACCTGCCTGCGGCTTTTGTTCAAGTCGAGATGGTGTTTAGTTCAAGTCCTTTTAGAGACAATCTGATTAGCATTTCAGTGCGCAGGTATCACAATTACACTTCATCCTTCTGGTGCAATACATTTTAAATGATCACGACCAGGATCAAGCTGTTGACTTGGTGGAATGTGTTCTCTCAATTTCTATGGGGAAAACGCACACACACACACACTCGCACACACACGCACACACACACACACACACACACACACACACACTCACACTCACACACACACACACACACACACTCACACTCACACACACACACACACTCACACACACACACACACACACACACTCACACACACACACGCACACACTCACACGCACACACACGCACGCACACACACACTCACTGATACACACTCACACACACACACTCACACACACACGCACACACTCACACACACACACTCACACACACACGCACACACACACACACGCACACACACACACTCGCACACACACTCACACGCACACACACGCATGCACACACACACTCACTGATTCACACTCACACACTCACACTCACACACACTCACACACACACACACTCACGAACACACACGCACGCTCACACACACGCACGCTCACACACACGCACTCACACACACTCACACACACTCACACACACACACGCACTCACACACACGCACACACACACGCGCACACACACACACACTCACACACACGCACTCACACACACTCACACACACTCACACACACACACGCACACACACACACACTCACACACACGCATGCACACACACACTCACTGATTCACACTCACACACTCACACTCACACACACTCACACACACACACACTCACGAACACACACGCACGCTCACACACACGCACTCACACACACTCACACACACTCACACACACACACGCACTCACACACACGCACACACACACGCGCACACACACACACATGTTTGCTTCATTAACTTTTGGGGACATCTTGTTGCCATAATGCTTTCCTAGCCTCTCACCCTACACCTATAGCCATTCGAAACAAATGGCTAAAGTGAACCAGGACTCTTGACCAAACTTAACCCAATTTTGAGCTGCTTATTTTGAAGTCTTCCATCCTGAAGTTGAAGCCAATCTAGTTGGGGCCACGTTGGGAAGCTGCCTCCGGTCTGCAGTGGAACCTACTGCATCAACAGCACGTTTGAAACTTGCAATTCAAACCTTTTTTTTTTTTTACATTTAATATGCATTATATTTATCATTGCTGACATTAATAACATTCAAAACACCAATTATGTTAATGTGCTATAAATAAAAACTAGTCTGCAATGACAGAATTGATCGCCTCTTCAATCAACCATTTATTATTGTTATAGGTAGCTAAAATCAATGATTTATTATTGTTATAGGTGGCTAAAATCAACCATTTATTATTGTTATAGGTGGCTTAAATCAACCATTTATTATTGTTATAGGTGGCTAAAATCAATGATTTATTATTGTTATAGGTGGCTAAAATCAACCATTTATTATTGTTATAGGTGGCTTAAATCAACCATTTATTATTGTTATAGGTAGCTAAAATCAATGATTTATTATTGTTATAGGTGGCTAAAATCAACCATTTATTATTGTTATAGGTAGCTAAAATCAATGATTTATTATTGTTATAGGTGGCTAAAATCAACCATTTATTATTGTTATAGGTGGCTTAAATCAACCATTTATTATTGTTATAGGTGGCTAAAATCAACAGTTTATTATTGTTATAGGTAGCTAAAATCAACCATTTATTATTGTTATAGGTAGCTAAAATCAACCGTTTATTATTGTTATAGGTGGCTAAAATCAACAGTTTATTATTGTTATAGGTAGCTAAAATCAACCATTTATTATTGTTATAGGTAGCTAAAATCAATGATTTATTATTGTTATAGGTAGCTAAAATCAACAGTTTATTATTGTTATAGGTAGCTAAAATCAACCATTTATTATTGTTATAGGTAGCTAAAATCAATGATTTATTATTGTTATAGGTGGCTTAAATCAATGATTTATTATTGTTATAGGTAGCTAAAATCAACCATTTATTATTGTTATAGGTGGCTTAAATCAACCATTTATTATTGTTATAGGTAGCTAAAATCAACCGTTTATTATTGTTATAGGTGGCTAAAATCAACCATTTATTATTGTTATAGGTGGCTAAAATCAACAGTTTATTATTGTTATAGGTAGCTAAAATCAACCATTTATTATTGTTATAGGTAGCTAAAATCAATGATTTATTATTGTTATAGGTAGCTTAAATCAATGATTTATTATTGTTATAGGTGGCTAAAATCAACCATTTATTATTGTTATAGGTGGCTAAAATCAACAGTTTATTATTGTTATAGGTAGCTAAAATCAACCATTTATTATTGTTATAGGTAGCTAAAATCAATGATTTATTATTGTTATAGGTAGCTAAAATCAATGATTTATTATTGTTATAGGTAGCTTAAATCAACCATTTATTATTGTTATAGGTAGCTAAAATCAACCGTTTATTATTGTTATAGGTGGCTAAAATCAACAGTTTATTATTGTTATAGGTAGCTAAAATCAATGATTTATTATTGTTATAGGTGGCTAAAATCAATGATTTATTATTGTTATAGGTGGCTAAAATCAACCATTTATTATTGTTATAGGTGGCTTAAATCAACCATTTATTATTGTTATAGGTAGCTAAAATCAACCGTTTATTATTGTTATAGGTGGCTAAAATCAACAGTTTATTATTGTTATAGGTAGCTAAAATCAACCATTTATTATTGTTATAGGTAGCTAAAATCAATGATTTATTATTGTTATAGGTAGCTAAAATCAACAGTTTATTATTGTTATAGGTAGCTAAAATCAACCATTTATTATTGTTATAGGTAGCTAAAATCAATGATTTATTATTGTTATAGGTGGCTTAAATCAACCATTTATTATTGTTATAGGTAGCTAAAATCAACAGTTTATTATTGTTATAGGTAGCTAAAATCAACCATTTATTATTGTTATAGGTAGCTAAAATCAATGATTTATTATTGTTGTAGGTGGCTTAAATCAACCATTTATTATTCTTATAGGTAGCTAAAATCAATGATTTGTTATTGTTATAGGTAGCTAAAATCACCGATTTATTTTTGTTATAGGTGGCTTAAATCAACCATTTATTATTGTTATAGGTGGCTAAAATCAACGATTTATTTTTGTTATAGGTAGCTAAAATCAATGATTTGTTATTGTTATAGGTAGCTAAAATCAACCATTTATTATTGTTATAGGTAGCTAAAATCAATGATTTGTTATTGTTATAGGTAGCTAAAATCAACCATTTATTATTGTTATAGGTAGCTAAAATCAACCATTTATTATTGTTATAGGTGGCTTAAATCAACCATTTATTATTGTTGTAGGTGGCTTAAATCAACCATTTATTATTGTTATAGGTGGCTTAAATCAACCATTTATTATTGTTATAGGTGGCTAAAATCAATGATTTATTATTGTTATAGGTAGCTAAAATCAACCATTTATTATTGTTATAGTTGGCTAAAATCAACCATTTATTATTGTTATAGGTAGCTAAAATCAACCATTTATTATTGTTATAGGTAGCTAAAATCAACCATTTATTATTGTTATAGGTAGCTAAAATCAATGATTTATTATTGTTATAGGTAGCTAAAATCAACCATTTATTATTGTTATAGGTAGGAGGATAATTACATGAAGTAACAATGCTGAAATGGATTTTATTAATGTTATTATGATTGTTTTTGCCATTATTATTCTTGCATGATCTTCTAAAGAGGATGGTTAGTCATCTGAACTAGTTCACTGTGTCATCATCACTAAGTTTCACATTGTTACCTCACATGTGAAAAAGACTGTTATCCACTTGAAGTGTTTGACATTCACACTGCAAATGTTTCATGAATGAAAGATGACCCTCATGTTCCCTGGTGTCGTCTCCGCGTGTTACAGAAACCCACGGGCTAACACCCCGTTTCAGCCAAATGGTGTAAGTCCTTATCATTCGCAGTCTTCTCATATCTGTGCTTGATAGATTGGAAGGGCAGGCGGTCAAACAAAACTCCTCTGGTGAGATAGGGACGAGTCCTTCTCTATCTCCTGCACTTGATGATGGACCAGCCATAAAGAAGCAGATTTGTCTGTCCTCACCAACCACAGAGAAGAACGAGGTGCTGCATGAAATATCACCATGGTCGTCCGTTTCCATGGTTTCACTCCTTCACCGTTTAACCCCCCCATATGCATCCATCAAGACTCATATCATTTCTGGTACGAGGTTGGATGCCAAGTTTTCCTGATATGGTTGCACATGTATGTGTCCGTATGTGTGCTGCAACAATGACATTCCAGTCACATATGAAACCAGTCGTTGACATTGAAAGCCTGGCCAAGTACTTTAAGCACATGCATTCATCTTCAGTGAACCTCCACTGAGTCCTGGTCAGGATTGTGGGGAGTGCTGGAGCCTAGAGGCAGGAACACACCCTGGACAGGTCACCACTCCATCGCAGGCCACACACACCATTCACACACACCTAACCCACACTTAACCCAGTGCGCATGTCTTTAGGCTGTGGGAGGAAACCAGAGAAAACCCACGCAGGCGCAGGGAGAACATCCACACTCAACCAGAGCTGGATTCGAACCCTGAACCATCTTGCCGAAAGGCAGCGGTGCGAACCATTGCTCCACTCTAGTTAAAGTACTTGCACTTATTTATTTATTTATTTTTCCTTTTCATCAATAGAGGTTTTTATGTGAAGAAAAACAAGTCCTGTAATTCTTCTTCACATAAATGTTAACAATTGCTACTTTGGCTCAGAGTTCCAGAGAGAACCCGCTGCTAATAAATTACAAGTGAGGTGTGAAACCTTCCACTGATGCAGCAATCACACTTCCAAACAAAGGAGAGCCACAAGGACAGAGTCGATCTGTTCAAAATGACGCCCTCCCTAATGCAAACAAAGACTGCTATATAACTATGTCTGCAAAATAACTGTTATTAAATCATCTGTCTATAGAAGAGGGAAAACACCTCATCGTAAATGGTCAGCTCCATTTGCATTGGCTGTTTTGCTAAGAGAGAAAGGAGTAGCATATTTGAGGAGGTATGCAATTCCTTCTGACATGCTGTTATCAGCACTCCATTACATAAGAACTACAACACCCAGGACTGTGGTAAAAGTGCACAAGCACCTCCTTCACGGCTCAGGCATTTCCTTCTGGGATATTCCCTTCTTCTGACCTCTGAGGGGAACAGGAGGGATGGTGGAGAGGAAAAAGTGACTGTGGTGGGGTTAGTTCATGGGGTGTGTCCTTTGCAGTGCAGCAAGCTCCACTGACCTCTAACGGACTTGAGTGACGGGCCGGATAAGGCCACTAAGAGAGAGCTCTTCTCCATTGTTCCACGTGTGACGTTCACTGCCATGCTTGACTGATCGCAGGTGAATCGGAGTGTCAAAATAGGAAGAGCGACAGACAGGGTTGGCCCTGGTCCATGCTCTTCTGACATTTGACAAAAGCGCCACTCCAGCGTCTCAGTAATGCAGTAGAGACTAGGGAAGAAAGCAGGTCGTGACAAAGATCCGACGAAGAGAGCTTATGACTCTCCTGGAGAGACCAGACCAGACCAACCTCGTATTACCTTTCCTCATTTGATATGTCCTCTTCTGCGTGTTTGATGTCGAAAAGAATAATAATAATAATAATAATAATAATAATAATAATAATAATAATAATAATAATGAAAACAACTGCAACACACACACATATAAACGTATATATATGGACTGTGGAGGACTGTGTACTGTGTGTCTGTCAGTACCAACAAGTTGCAATAAAAAACAGACAGAAAAATTAAAAAAAAAAAAATTAATAATTCTTGATTACTTAATTCCATCATTAGAAAAGGATCTTTGAGGAATTCAATCTAACAATTAGCATTCGTAGCTGACAGAGTGAATCAATAAAATTCAAAGTGTAGCATACTTTCAGTGTGACTCATGAAAAATACCCACCTGACATAACATCATCTTTGTGATTGATTAATTTATTTTTAAATATAACTCATTATACTTTTAAGAACTGTGACGTCTTTGTTGAATCTGCATTACACAGTAAAAGCTAGTAATTGAAAACCAGCCAAACAGCAACAACGGAAAATAAAGGTGATAAAAATGGTGAGTCAACAACAACAAAAGGTCATAAATGACCTTAGAAATTGAGTCGCCATCTTCCATATATGTCCATGTATGGTGTTGGATGTGGACAACACAGAAGAAACGTTTACCAAATTGTATTGCTGTTTCAATAAAGAGCCTGCGAACAAAAGGTCACTGAGATAAGAAAACAACAAACCACAATAGAACGTTTCAAGCACACAGCGAAAGAGTGAGGGCCAAGTTGTTATCAAAGCCAAAGTGATTATTTTCCACAAGATTTTCCTGTCAGGATGTTATGAATGTCTCCATGTTCGGTGGTGGGTGATGAATGATCTTGCTTTTACTGAGCTGATGTCATCCAGCAGCCTCAAGTCTCAACTTCCCCTGCAGCAAGTGTGAAGGATACACTCGTCGTGTGTGAGAGAGCGTTCCACTCTCTCTGTGTACTGAGCACAAGTGGGTGAATAAATCGGATCCAAGACGGTATTCTGACACGTCGGCTGTTTGTGCCAATCGATCGCTTCATAATCACGTTGAGAAACAACTTCAAACATTTAGCAGTTAGTGCTACTATTTTGTCTCATCAAAGTGTTCATACTATGTGTCATCACAACATTTTATGACTTATTGGCAAACAAAACACCACATGGTACTCTTGAATCTTGGTATGGGTTCATTTGCTTTCTCTCATGCAGCTTTAGCCCCTCAACTACAGTGCGAGTCCATAAGACTTGCCACAGTGTCAGCATGAGCCCGTGCACCTTTGTTGCTGGGCTGCACCTGGTTCTCCGTTCTGTTCTCTGTTAGCTTGATCACACACGTTTACCGCCTAGCAGTCTTGGGACACAGACTTTTCGCAGCACTCGGGTCAACAGTGTCCATTGTTTTCAGCAGAGGGACGGCACATCTTATGTTGCCTGCACTTCCTATGCAGACTCAGACAGAACTGACGCCCTGGCCCTTATCAAGTGTGTCAGAAAAGAAGAAGTGGGGGGATCAGGGGAAAATGGGGGAGTATTAAGAGCAGAAGAACAGAGGTTTTCCTTCATGCTCTTTTGCTTGACAGATATCCAAATTCAACCTCAAGCTGATGAGTGAAGACGCTGCGCAGTCAAACATCATGAAAATATTTTTGACCATGTCGCAGGACATTGGTGATAACTTACGAAAGCATCTGATGCCATTGGAATTTTGCAAGTCATAAGCGAGAATAACTAGTGGCCTTTGATAGGCATGGCATCAACTGGTCAAAACGCATTGTTGGTGTTTGCTGGACAGGATTGTTATGATCTCTGCAGTGAAGTGGTTAATTCATCCTTGTGGTGTAGGCGTGCATAATGATGTCTTTCCCCGTGACACCTTTATTACTATGATTATTGTTACTATTATTATTGCTATTAGTAGGATCGGTGTTTCATTGTACAGTAATTGTATTGTTCTATATGTATCTAATCTATAAAGAAGTGAAAGACTTTTTAGTCAATTCAATTTACATTGAGGGACCAGAAGAAATCTCGAATTATATTAATAGTAATATATAAAAGTTATATTCAGAGTTTGATGAGTAATGGGTGGTTAAACTAAATAAAACAAAAATAAAAATAGAACGAAATAAATAACAAGCTGTCAGATGCATTTCAACATGATCTTACTTTCTGACATGAAACAGGACAAGCAAATACAGTTGCCGGACTCCACGTGGCCCTGAGGAGCACTCCATCCCCATCTGCTTTGAAACCTTTTGACTGGCAGCAAGTTTGAAGCAGCTGAGGAATTTAATGCAGTTCCACTGCAGGGTTTGGAGACGAAAGGCCGAGAGACGCAGTCACTCATTTGACAAGTTAAAAAGTTCTTTCACTTGCTGGGAGAACACAAAGAAGGAGGGAAGGGCGATGTTCTCAAGTCCACGCTGGCTGGCATGGAAAAGGAAAATACACAGGGCATTAGAGCGAGGTGAAGAGAACAAAATCATAATACAAATGTATTGTATTGTGTGAGTGAAGAAGCAGCCAGTTGTGCCAACAACAAGCCCAATGACTGACTGGACCTAACTGTCAAGCAGTTGTCAGGCTTGCTCTGTCGCTTCCCTCTTGTCAGGGAAAGTCAATTATTACGGAAGCGCATGAGCTAAAGGCTGACTGTGTTCCTCCTGCGGTGAAATCCAGCCTTCACCCTCACACAGAAAATGGATTCATGACATTTATATTGACACACGAGAGTTGGCCAACTCCGTCCTCCTACTTTTATGCTGTGGCGAATGGCTTGACCCACGCAGTCTCTTCGGAACACAAATAGAGTTACAAAGAGTAACAAGACATTAGGTCATCATGAATCACAATTCAGTGACACGTCTGTGGCTCAGACTGCACATGTGCTGCAGAGCACAGCAGCCTGCAGCTCCTTCTACCCGCCGCAGTCCCAATGTGTAAGGCCATTATTAAAATTGCACTCCAATTAAGATAAGGTCAAATGACTTTCTCTGTCTCCACTTTGAAGTGGAGGGGATTTCTTTTTTCACTGCAGTTGAAACGGCGGCACAGGCTTTGATGTGTCTGCAACGAGTTTGATTGGGAAAGGTTTCTATTTACTTTTTGTGAGATGAATTTCAAACAAAGCTCCATTTAAAAAAGTGAATGCTACATCTCATTTGTTGTAGAGATAATTCAACTCTTGGCTGCCTGTGTGGTTTGCCTTTTCTGGATTCACTGAAACTCGAACTCTTGTCACGCTTGAATGTAACACCTTTAATCACAGGATACACGTGTGCACTGTATGAACGTGGTATGGCTGACAAATTCCTCATGATTCACATGAACTCCCCTTCCACTTCATCTGATTCAACTCGTCTACTTGATTATTTTCTTCAACACTTGTCTTTGTTTGCTACCTTTCCTGCTCTTTCCATCTCCGACATTCTTGGTCCGACTCTGTGGCTCCTCTCCACCATCTGGCCTCCCTAACTTTGTCTCCTCATGTCCCTCAGATATAGACATTTCTATTTGTCTCTTTCCTTGTCACTCCGAATGACTGCCCCAGCATCTTCATCTCCCGGCTCTGCTAACACTGACTCTTGAGTCTGCAAACATGCCGCGTGGCAAGTCTCCCTACTGACCTCTGAAACTTCCCTGTCACTCTCTGACATCACCGGCCCACCCATGTCAGTCATCTCCATCTGCTCCACCAACTTGGTTCCGCACACACTCTTCTCGTAACTTCCATCTGTTGATGCTGATCCTTCATGATGCCCAATGTTGATGTGGCAGACGAGAAGAAGCCCAACTGAATGAGAAGCCGAAGGCCCAAGCTTTCATTGCCATCACACCCACACCCTTGAAGTCAGTATTTCTGTGTCAATATTTGCAAATCCACAGGAATCAAATCCTGTTGTGTATTAAATCACATACCCTTCATAGTGTCTCTTCTTCAGGGAAAGCTGAGATTAGTTGTTTTTTCTCTCTCTCTCTTTCCCCTGGTTATTGGAACTTGAAGTGTAATGCGACAGCAACAATGACAGTTTGGACAAAATCCAAGTGTCAATCGTCCATAACTGCGGGAAGTGAGGGTGCTGGAGGGCTGCAGCCCCGGGTGGCGCTGCTTCGATATCCTAAATGAATTGTAACCCCAAAAAGTGAGTTGAGATGAAGAGCAAAAGCAAAAAAACTAGTCACATGACCAAGTCAGGCTTGCCAACCCTCAGCCAGTCGTGGTCAGAGTCACGCTAATGAGGCCTGTCTTATGGTGTCATGCCACACTTCCCATTTCCCATGCATTTCTAGCCAAAGGACATGTGACAAAAGGATTCCACTGTGAGCTCGGCGAAACATGGATTCATCGTCACATACCTGCCTGGATTTTCTGAAGTCATGACAATGAGGGCCGTTTCAATGGTCAAACCAATTTCAGTTCTCTGGTGGATGATAATCAATAGTAATATGTCCTTTGGCTGCCTTTCTGGCTCAAATTGTCCCGATAAAATGAATGTGTTCTGGCTCAACTAATTTTAGCGCAGCTTGTTAATTGTCTGTCGTCTTTGCCTCCAAGTTCACATATTTGCCTGACTTCTCACTGTAAACACAATGACCGAAACATCAAGAGGCTGGCGGACTGGGGATGTTTATACGAGGCTGGAGATGGAAGAGCGATAGCAGTGTTGATCTCTGAAAGGAGCCGGTGCTGCGTTGCTGCTGCTCACCATCACACACACACAAACACCATCTGGTCACCTCTCAGAGGAAGAACACCTCATACCTGCAGCATAGAAACAACAATGTCACTACTTCATATTGTTTGCAGGCATTGTACTTTACTGAAGTACTTTATTAATACTTGAGTCGAAGACTGAAAGAAGGCTCAATTGGCCTTCACAGTTCAGTCAGGCCAGAATAGGAAAACAAGAAGAACACAAGTTGACTGAATAAAGAGCAACCAACGAGTCTCTGGAATAAAGACAAGAAGAGGAAGGCTTTTCATCTGGGTGCCAAAGGTCAGAATGCCTACTGACACAAGCCTCTCCAGCTGATATCTATGATGCATTTCCAGATGGAGACACTTGTCCGGATTTAAGGACAATTTACTGTTTCACATCAAAAAATGAAAGTGCAAGCTAACATACCCCACTGTGTTGTACTGTCATGCATTCAGGCAATAGACATGTTCAAGGAAAAAAAACAATATAGAGTGTTGGCAAAGTTGTAAGCTACCAAGCTTAAACATCTCTCTACTCGTTGTGTTAACCTTCAAACACAGGATGTTCTGTATTAGTGGAAACAAAGTGTCCAATTTGAATCGAAAGAAAAGTCCAAGAATCGAAAAAAGCCCGAGCCTAACTAGTGTAGGGTTACATACCAGTGTATTGTTAGGCATGCGAGATCATTTCAAACAAAAGCATCCAGTTTTTCATTCAGTACTGAAAGTCCACTTCCAACCACCCCTGTAAAAATCTGTCATCATCTCGCTGCCGAAAAGACCACAAGGACCCTTTCCCCTCTCTGCGTTATTGTTGACACTCTGATTTGATGTAATGGCTCCCTATTTTCATTTCAACACGTTTAGATCAGATACCTTTGACTCCCCATAAGTGTGACTGATAGATTCAAAATGTCATTCTCTGGTTCGACACGTGGATCAGCACACTGCCAGATGTATCTAGGTTTTGAAGACTCGCTGTGTTTGTCTTTGAAAATATCAGCGTCTCTGGAGTTCTCGGCTGAATTTGGCTTCTCATTATGACATAATCACTCCAGTCATCTGAGCGCCGTCTTGAGTCATTGGTGCGACAAGACCGGCTGTCATGAAAAAAACATTTGTCATTACATGATGTTTACATTGTTTCCATCACTGTGTGTGGAATTTCAATTCACTCGAACAACTTCAGACACATGCTCTTACATTTACACACTCAATCCTACTGGGGAACGATTTTCCTTTGTTTGTCATTTCAACCACATTGTCCTGTTTCTATTTTAAGAAATGAGTCCATTAGCTCAGCCGCACATTGATCACTGTCTCATCCTCTGGTTACGGTCTGACTCCTCCCCCCAAAGCAAGTCAGCAACAGCAGGGAAAAGGTCTCTTGCTCTTTTTACTGTTGCAACACTGCGTTCCTCACGACGACAACAGTCTTTCAGGAGTGGTTAAAAAAGTACGCGAGCCTGAAGTCTGAACACAGTTGACACACCACTGACCAAGCAATGTAGCACTCTCAGAAAGGACTGCAATGCAAAGACAAGCACGTGCGCACTTCAGATGACTCACCACTGCTGAGGCATCACCCTATAATGCCTCCATTTCTGATTCTCACGTGTCATAATTGCACCTCACTGACTCTACATTTACTACAAAGGGACTGATATTACAGCTTCTACAAAATGTTCCTCAATCCTCATGCTACATTTAACTACAGTGATACAAATGAATGATACAGGCTTCTAGTACTGGCACTGCAGCCAGCCTGACCCTAGAAGTGCTGATGCCTCATTAATGCAGCACCTACAGCAACTACTGTAGTGCAACTACTGTAGTTCAACTACTGTAGTTCAACTACTGTAGTGAATCTACTGTAGTGCAACTACTGTAGTGCATCTACTGTAGTGCAACTACTGTAGTGCATCTACTGTAGTGCAACTACTGTAGTGCAACTACTGTAGTGCATCTACTGTAGTGCAACTACTGTAGTGCATCTACTGTAGTGCGTCTACTGTAGTTCAACTACTGTAGTGCATCTACTGTAGTTCAACTACTGTAGTGCATCTACTGTAGTTCAACTACTGTAGTGCATCTACTGTAGTGAATCTACTGTAGTGCATCTACTGTAGTGCATCTACTGTAGTGCATCTACTGTAGTGCGTCTACTGTAGTTCAACTACTGTAGTTCAACTACTGTAGTTCAACTACTGTAGTGCATCTACTGTAGTTCAACTACTGTAGTGCATCTACTGTAGTGAATCTACTGTAGTGCATCTACTGTAGTGCAACTACTGTAGTGCATCTACTGTAGTGCAACTACTGTAGTGCATCTACTGTAGTGCATCTACTGTAGTTCAACTACTGTAGTGCATCTACTGTAGTGAATCTACTGTAGTGCAACTACTGTAGTGCAACTACTGTAGTTCATCCACTGTAGTGAATCTACTGTAGTGCAACTACTGTAGTGCAACTACTGTAGTTCAACTACTGTAGTGCATCTACTGTAGTGAATCTACTGTAGTGCAACTACTGTAGTGCAACTACTGTAGTGCGTCTACTGTAGTGCGTCTACTGTAGTTCAACTACTGTAGTGCAACTACTGTAGTTCAACTACTGTAGTGCATCTACTGTAGTGAATCTACTGTAGTGCAACTACTGTAGTGCAACTACTGTAGTGCATCTACTGTAGTTCAACTACTGTAGTTCAACTACTGTAGTTCATCCACTGTAGTGAATCTACTGTAGTGCAACTACTGTAGTTCATCCACTGTAGTGAATCTACTGTAGTGCAACTACTGTAGTGCAACTACTGTAGTTCAACTACTGTAGTGCATCTACTGTAGTGAATCTACTGTAGTGCAACTACTGTAGTGCAACTACTGTAGTGCGTCTACTGTAGTGCGTCTACTGTAGTGCAACTACTGTAGTGCATCTACTGTAGTTCAACTACTGTAGTTCAACTACTGTAGTGCATCTACTGTAGTTCAACTACTGTAGTTCAACTACTGTAGTTCAAGTACTGTAGTGCAACTACTGTAGTTCAACTACTGTAGTTCAACTACTGTAGTGCAACTACTGCCTCTCTGACGATGCTTTTTCATTCATTACCATTGAGCTAATGGTACAGTCTCAAATGCTTCCACTTCTCGCACTAGCATGAGAACTAACAACAGCTAACTCTAACTACAAATGCTGGAACTCTGATCAATCAATTATTATTTTTGATACCATGACGGAAATGTATGAAAACAGAAATATAGAGCAGTGTGTTTTTCAATTTTCAAATTTGTGAAGTGTGTTTGAAGTAGTTTGCTACTGAAATCCAATAAAATGGTTTCAGTGCATAAATTGGAGCAGAAGGATTTTCTTCCTCCGAATGCCTGTCACTTGGTTGTGTTCATGTTGTCTCTGCGGTAACTGTAAAACCAGAGCAGCCAGTGACACAGACAACTGCTACTGTGGCTCAAGTAGCAGGAGCTGCGGCTTTGAAGAGGCCCCGTCCAGTCACACAGTTCAAGTTTGTTCAGTCCACTGAATAATATTCCTTTCAGTCAGAAGCCATCTTGGTTGTTATGGGAGTTTATAGAAGAAAATACCAGAACCTGTTTTACCCTTTTCACCTTGTATATTATTGTCCACAATATGGTGAAGCTTTGTTCCTGCATGCTCACTGAGCTGGGTTCCTCTTGCCACTCAGGTTTCCTCCCATGGGCCACATGTGAAGCTGCATAATAGACAATTCAGAGTTAACTCCTGTTTTTCCATGACACTAAACCCGCCTGACTGAAGAATTAGCATAGATTGGCACTGGTACCTTTTGACCCAGTTTTGTCAACGGAATTGTGAATCCATGTTTTCTATTTGTTTTTGTTTTTTTAATTCATGTATTTAAGACGAAGAATGTTAGTGTTGTATGTGTGTGTGTGCGTGCATGGTGTGAGAGAATTTTTTTAATATGAGTCTGCACCTGGCGCATTGTGAAAGGTGCTTGCAAGTCACGTTTCATTCATTTAAAATCCGAATCCAAAATCCAAATATCCAGATCGCTGGGTCTGATCAAACTGCTTTCACCAACAAACAGACAGCAAATCGCATCAAAGAAAACGTGTCTTCAACACTGCTTGGTTAATGGAATTATTTATTTATTATAACTAATTTTCATTCAATAAAAAGGTATACAATACGGATATTAACGATAGGACAATTATATTTAACTAAATAACGATGGATGAAAAACCAAACTGTGCGAATAAAAAACTTGTCATGGATATTAAACAATGCATCTCAACAATTCCACCATTTTTCCATTCCGTTTAATCAGAGATATTCTTGACAAGACTCTTAGGTATTGATGAAAGATTCATAAATGAATAGTTTCACTCAGCGCACGAGTGTAACTGACACATTGAACTGCTCTGACGTTTCCAAAAAAGTATTGGTAAGTCAATAAGTTCGAGCAAGCAGCTCTTTGTGAGACTTTATCTTGCGCTCTTAATCGGAAGCAGCGGCAGGTCACTGCTGCACAGCCGAACCTTATGATCCGACTGAGCCGAGCTGTTCGTTCATGTGGAGCAGATTCATTCTAGCGAGCTGATTCAGTCATCGCCGGTTGATAACAGAAGATTTGCGTTTTAAAAGCTGCGGGATATAAAAATGTGACACACACACACACACACACACACACACACACACGCACACACACACACACACACACACACACACACACACACACACACACACACACACACACAATTTTTTGTGTAATTTTTTTTCGTCATTTGTTAATTTATTGTTATTGTGAATTTATTTTTACAGATTTCTCTTTAGACGACAAGCAGGTGACGCCTTAACAACTGATCGGCTGGAACGCTGAAAGTTGTGTTATGAACTGCGGCAGAAGCCCGATAGGTACAAACACTTCTGTTTTTGAAAAGGCTGAAAACGCTCGCTTATGTCGTCGCCATCTGACCCGCAGCAGTGACTGTTTCCAGGAATGGGTCAGAGCCGAACGGGCTTGTCTCCTTGCGGCCCCCGTAAAGACCACAAACCCACAATTGAATGTAAAAACTGTTCAATGCCAATGTTCAATTGCCTCGCGCACCCTATTTGCGTGTGTGCCAACGGTGTGCCGATGGTGGTCCACATCCTCCTCATGACCCTTCGGCTCCCTCTCGGCCTTTTCCGCCTGATGAAAAACGATTCCAGCTCGCTGATTGAATTTTATTCCTTCCTGTTCTACTCGATGATTCTGCGTGGACCCCATCAATCTTGGCTAACGCGACGTTTGTTGATCGGACGCAGAGAAAGTATCTTCTGGCATTTACCAGACTGATTCAAGTGTGCGGAATTGGAGACTCCGCGATGGCTCTCAGAACAGTCCAGTCATTCCCCAAAGTGGACCTTGATTCCTCAGCTTTCTTGTGGATCTATACGGATTCTGGACTCCAGCAGCGCGCGCAGATCAGAGGAGCCCCAAGACCACCGCGCTGCACAGGAAAATCATATTTGTCTTGTAACTCGATAGTTTGGTTAATTTACCGCGACACTCGGTGAAATATTCTCTCCCCAACACCCCAGTGTTCACAGTACACATCTGTTTACCAAATAAAGTTCAACGACAAATTATTATTACTACGTTCGTTTTTAAATCCGGAGTTCTTACTGTTAAGTTAGATTTTAAAAAGTACATAATAATAATATTAATAATAATAATAATAATAATAATAATAATAAGATTAATATTATTACTATTGTTGTTATGATTATGATTATTATTATTATCCATGCTTAGTGTATTACATTGGTTGCAATCAAACCGGCACAATATTAGTTTGCATTAGTAGCTGGTGTTATGCGTAGTTATGAAAGATCCTTTATTGCATTGTTGTCATGTTGATAATAATAATAATATAGCAATAGTAATAGTATAATAATAATATATAATAATAACAATGGCAT
This sequence comes from Synchiropus splendidus, assembly GCF_027744825.2. Classification (NCBI taxonomy): domain Eukaryota; kingdom Metazoa; phylum Chordata; class Actinopteri; order Syngnathiformes; family Callionymidae; genus Synchiropus; species Synchiropus splendidus. Next base: position 61,679 of record NC_071346.1, on the reverse strand, counting down.
TAGTGGGTGGCGGTGGTACCAGAAAAATATTTATGGTGTTACAATTATAAGAAATAAGTAGTTCATACTCCTCGTATTAATATTGATGATGATGCTGAGAAATGTGTACAAGTAGGTTAGGTGGTGACGGCGGTAGTCGTAGTAGTAGTAGTAGTTTTAGTAGTGTTTGTTTGTTTGTTTTGCCCTAAAAGCTTATGATTATGTTTTGGACAGTCTATATAAAGCTCTTGTAGCGGTACAAAGAAGATACATTAGCAGGAGTAGTAAGAGCTGTACTTTGAGGAGAAGCAGTATTCGAATCAGTGTTGAAGAAGAAGGAGCATATATTGGGTCGAGGGGACAAAAAAAGAAGATAAAAAGACGGCTTCTATGTTATTTAGCTAACTTAAGTAAGGATTTATTGTTTCTGGTCATTTTGTGGTTTAAGTTGTAGCAATTGAATTATTATTATTATTATTGTATGTTCTTTACGGAACCAAGGCGACAGTACCGTTCGTATCTTTCAGCATTATTTCTTGATATTTAAACGTTAAAATGTGCTGGTGCGTTCACGCCAGTCGCACTGCTGAGAGCAGAAACATCAGCAGAACGATTTTCGGCATGTGAGCTATGAAGAGAAGTCAGCTCTGGAATGAGTCAGTACACACAACGGCAGCATCCAAAACTAAATTCACTGACTTGCGCTGTGTCCCTGAAGGCCTGGAGTCAGCAGCGAGTGTGAACGGCGAGCTCGTCTGTTAAGTATTTGGTTAGACAGCGAAAGTCTGGACGGCCGGAGTGTGAAATGACAGTTTAAGCTGCTATCAGCAGTTCGAGTGGGCGGTAATAAGAATAATAGTAAGAATAATATTAATAATAATGATAATCATCATCATAATAATAATAATACATCGTTATGTATGTAGCACTTTTTATGACGAAGTTTTTAGGATATAATGCGAGTAGAAGTTACTAATGACTTATCTACAGGCCCTTTTAGATTGAGGTGACAAAATCATGGGGTCGCACAAAAATCCAACGAAGCCATGGTTAGTGCCAGCATTATTTTTAAATATAGTATAACAGGGATTTTGTCAATCGTTTCAGAATTCAACCGTCACTTGAATTTTCGTTCTCTTTGTTCGATGCGCTTATTGAGATATTTCATTTCTGAGGGGTTGAATCTCTAAAGCCACATTAAAGTTCTTGATATAATGTGATGAAAACGGCATTATTTACATTGTGCGTTGATGAATGAAACGGGTTGACGGTTTGAAACCGCTTTCCTAATTTTGCTATTAAGATCACCATCAACTTTATCGTTTTGAAAAATGATTGGCGATTTCTGTTTCGTCAAATTGAACTTAATTTGTTCATCAACTAATGACACAGGCGTTCATTTAATAATTCTAGACTTATATGACTAAAAATCTAGTTTGAAGCCAAAACTATCAGTATGTGCAGCCTATTCATTTAATTAAAAAAATGTAGTTTTACATGCATACAATATGACAACAAAATCAAGTATGAAAAATATTGTGACATAATTTCAAATTGTCCAGTTCATATTTAAAAATTGAATAATAGTGGAGAAACAAAGGCAATCTAATCGAACCTAATATATTTGACACGGATGTTACCGTACATTTTCTGTCTATTTTTTTCTATGTCTATTTCTATATATTCTTTTCTTGTTTTATTTCAGAAGCCTTAACAAATATAAACTGTTTCTTTTTTTTTTTTTTTTTTATCATATTGATTTATTTTTCCGGTTTTCATGCGAACAAATTGTTCTTGAAAGTCAATTAAATGGTAATTATTGAAGTAACCGCTTGCAAGAAACCAGGCGTAAATTTAAGTCACATAAAAAGGTCAATTTATTAAACAAACAAACAAAATCCTTCAAAAATACTTTCCAACAAATGAATGGTTCAAATGTGATACACACGTTCCGTCAGTCACTTTTATAATGGAACGTTTCTTTTCTTAATTTGATAATTAAAATTTAGAAACACTTGTTTGTCGGTGTTTGGTCCATAATATCCGGCTACAGTTTTAGAAATAAATTACTATATGCAAAAAGTTCAGGACAGAAAAAGCGACAGACCTTTAACACAAGAAGAAACCAATATAAAAAAGAGACTTACGTGTCATTTGTGGTAACACTGCTGTTTAGAAAGTCAGTTTGTGAGTCTGTCTGGTGATAAATGTTGTACTAAGAAGAGTAAAGAGGAGAGTTCGGTTGGGGTCAGAACTTGCTACAGTCGTAAACGAAAGCTCCAGAAGTGCGATAGATGGACTGACCCGCTGGAAAGGACATTTGACAGCTATTATTTCCATTGCCCGGCGAGTTATTCAAGCCAATTCTCTGGGACTCGAACATCTCCCGAACCGAGTGGAAGTTTTGCTGCTGTGCGGGGTACGCCGCTCCAAGATGGCCCAGATCTCCCGCCTGGTTCAGGTACCACGAGGTCAGCCTCCCTTGGTGTGGATGGTGACTCTCCTGGTTCAGATTGGCGTGGGTCAATGAGGACGAGGTGGTGGTGACGGAATAATCTGGCAACGTTTCGTCCACCGTGGTGGTCGGTGCCAGGTGGTTCGGTCGGTCCCCGGCGTACAAGCTCATGGCCTGCATGTTGCAATGGTAGGTGGAGGTAGTGGAGTTCTGGGTGCAGGGGGAACTGTACACCGAGTTCTGACTTGGAGAATAGTTCAAGGATAAAGACCTGGTGGACGGGATGAGGTTCGGGGGAAGCTCGGTGCCTCCTTGCGGGGATCCACGCAGAGAGGTCATGATGTTGTCCACGCTGAAGCCCTGCGAGGAGTGGTGCTGGTGCTGGTGCTGCTCGTTGCTGTCCAGGTTAATGGACCTGCTCGACGGGATACTGTTCGGACTCCCGCTGGACATACTGCTGCTGTCTGGACTCTCGATTTTTGGCACCAGCGAAGGAGAGTCGGCCTGCGGCGGCGTCATCGTCCCGTTCTCCGTCTTAATATCCTGGATCCGCACCGGCTGGGAGCCCTGGACCTCCTGGTCCCGAGCCGGCTGTCTCGGTATCTCCTTCTGCAGACGCTCCTCTTTCTCTTTCAGCACGTCCTTCTTCTTGAACCTCCGTCTTCTCCGCAGGAAGCTGCCGTTTTCGAACATGTTGTACGAGTCCGGGTCCAAGGTCCAGTAGCTGCCTTTGCCGGGTTTCTTGTCGTCGCGCGGGACCTTGACGAAGCACTCGTTGAGGGACAAGTTGTGTCGGATGCTGTTTTGCCAGCCCTGCTTGTTGTCCCGGTAGAAGGGGAACCGCTCCATGATGAACTGATAGATCCCGTTCAGGGTCACCTTCTTGTCCGGCGAGTTCTGGATCGCCATGGTGATGAGGGCGATGTAGCTGTACGGAGGCTTCACCATGTCTTTGGGCTGAGGCTGCGGGGTGTAAGGTCCGTAAGCCCGGGCCATGCTGGCTGGGTACTGGTCGTGATGGGAATACATGTTCATCGGAGCGGCCATTCCAGTGTATCCTCCGCCAGCCGCGGCCCGGTAGTAGCTCGGGTCGCCGCTGATGTACGGTACGACACCCAGAGAGTTCGGGCTGGACACGGAGTACCGAGCCTGCATGTCTTCTTTTCAAACGCACCTCCGTCAAAACAAACAACTCACAGCACGTCAGTCTCTGAAATGTTCCCAAGAAGGCTCGGCGTCTAAGCAGTCCCCATCTCTGCTGGCGCTGTGGAAAGGTTCAGAACTTTTGGAAATCCGTCAGGACCTTTTGCGGAGTTAAATTCCTTCCTTCTTTTTTTGCTGCTCCAATCAGCTCCTCCCCAAAAACCCAGTGGAGATGACCAATGAGATGCGGAGGCGCTGGAGGAGACGCGGTGAAGGGGAGGGAGGGGAGGAGGTGTCGGGAACTCCCGGCCCACTTCAACCCACAATCAGACGTGACAGAACCACTCACATGGACACAGTCGCTTCAAATGGACCCAATACTACTACTACTACTTCTAATAATAATAAATCCGTCTTTGTCATTTTGAGGAAGGGTTAAAACTGATTGATACCTGTGGTGGAATAATGGACATTAAAACGGGATTTGGAGTCAGCAATGACATTTTATTTCTTTGATATATTGATTGATTTATTTTATTTTATTTATTTCCCAAAAAGGTATTATTCATCACTGTAAAATAAGAATATGAAGTTCACATTTCATATGCATATTTCATGCTAGGTTTATATTTAATTTAGTATTGCTTCACCATTAAACATTCAATACACGACGAGTCTGTGAATTATAAAACTAACCAACACAATGCCGTTGATACTTGATGTATCGTTTCTATAAACGTATATATTTCAAACTGAAGCGATATTCGTATGTTAAAAAAAACAAAAAAAAACTTTCCCAAAACTTTCACCACCAGCAGTGGATATAGCTCGATAGATTATCTCGATAAATTAGATAAATACTTGATTCGTCGCAAATGAGAAATTTACAGCACGTTCACAGCAGCATCCGTTGTTCGAACATAGGGAGAAAAACAAAAATCGATCATCAAATAAGACCAAAAACCAAAGTACGCCACTGTTGCACCAGAAACAAGACTAAAACTACATTATTTGTACAAACTTGTAAAACTACATTTGTACTTCTAATACAGTTCTTTGTATAGTCATGGCTTCCCAGGAATATTTAGAAGTACTTAATACCGTTGCTCATTTATTCTATTAATAATCTCTAAATATCGAATGCAATTCATGTTCTTCCATAGGAGTGTATGCAGTACTCTCTAATCGCTGTAACCGCTTAACGTTTTCATTTTCATCGGTACCAATAAACCACCGGGGAAATAATGCGTTTTGGTCCAGCACCGAACCTACTACTAACTCTCTGTTCATACTGGTGTTGCTTTTTCAACGCTGGCCTACAACGACTAGTGCTACTGATGCCGTGCATGCTATGCTTAAATCATTGACCAACAGAAGCTTCATGTAGAATTGCACCCCGTTGCAGCTCCACTGAGTCCCAGCGGTACTGTTCTGCGAGTACTGTCGCTTCTGCGTCATCGACATCTGAGCGCCAATATCATGAAATGTTGTTTCACGTCAGTACACCACTGAACATTGCGTGCCTACGACTACCACTGCCGCTGCACCCGTCAAGTGGCAGCGCGTTGGTCTTCTCACCATAGATCCCCAGTGAGGAGGACTCACTGCCACCATCCAACGACAGAAAAGAGATGCCCTGCGCAGAAGTACCCAAGTCACCAAATCACATTCAAATGAAGTGACCACACCAAATGGCTCGTCTTCCAAAAGGCCGCGTGTCCGTAGATGCGTGTGCGTCAAAGGATCAAAGTGAACGCAGCGTGGCATCAGGGGCCGTGCGAGGTGTGGGCTGATCTCATTAACAAGGGAATTAAGAAACTTTTGGGCCTGGCCGGGATCAAAGGTGTGCGAGTTTATTCAAGATACACGACCAAATGGGTCAGTTACGACACGTCGCCTCAGTTGACATCAATCTGTTTGTGAATTCGGCTGCCGCGTGAAAACGCTTTTGGTGGTCAGTGGGGGCGTCAGAGGGGCCTCCGTGTTTGGACCAGAAAATCATGGCGAGTCATTGTGAGGCAAAGTTACAGTCAAATATCGCTGTAATCCGCAGCAGGTCGTCTTAATTAAATGTCCGTGCAGTGGCCCGGTTTCCCCTTACATGGACCCGGGCATGAACTTTTCCCTGCGCCCCGGGCTGTTGACACAGTTCACCAGGGGCCTTTAACTCTGTAATCAGTTGAGCTCTCTCTCTCTCTCTCTCTCTCTCTCTCTCTCCCTCTGTATATATATATATATATATATATATATATATATATATATATAAAACCCTGAAAGTTGCTATGAGACTTCGTGTCACGGCCCCATCTCCATCGTCATTATTATTATTATTATTATTATTATCACTATTATTATTATTCCTGAAAACCCGATCGTTATTTATATATATATATATATATATATATATATATATATATATATATATATATATATATATATATATATATATATATATATATATATATATATTTACAGAGAAGCGGACAGAAAGAAAACGACAAGATCGCATTATTGATTAGCTGCTGCCACCCTGTGGAGTGATAAGGCGCTACATCTGGGAAAATTGCATTACTAAAAGTCCCATCTGATGCAGTATTTTCCCATCTCTTCAGTAACGCTGCCTTTGAATTGAATGACCCGCAATCTCTCATCTCACTCACTTTTGTTTTGTCGTTATGTCAGGTAAGATCATGTTATAGTCATATTCTTTCTCTTATGACTTGTTGTAAATACGAATAGACAAATGTATTTAAAAAAAAATTCATTTCCAAACCAAAATGTGGATGGTAACTTAATAAGAGATTAGATTGGGTATCAGAGGTGAATGTCTGGGTTTTTAGAATGTGTTTATTGTAAAATAGCAGCTCTCATGGATACAGCGTCGTGTTGGTGTGGGGGAATACAAGACCAGTGTAGGAGGCACATAACTCACTTACAGTATGTGGCACCTTGTTAAGGAAAAAGCTAGTGAGATACCTAACATTTCTGATCAAATGGGACAGATCAGAAACATGGCATTGTCAGCGGCAGGCCGTGCATTTCACACCCTGTTTGCTCATAAAAATCCATATACATTCAGTATAAGCATGTATAAGTATCCAATCACAGGACGCGTGCAAGTCATGTTCAACGTGAGGCCAGCTAAGAGGCCTTGCGGTCCCCGACTCGTGACCTGGCTATCGCAACTGTCCGTCAAGTAAATGGGCAAATTCACTCAGAGTGCAGCGGTGCCTGATGTCATACAGCCTGGCCACACAAGCTCGCTGGATTCTGACGGCATAAAAACGGCCCACCACGGGGTATTACTCACTAGTACATGGTATGGTTGGCTGTAAAGAGAGAGGCCAGATGCCTGGGGGGGACACAGACTGTCCGGCAGTGTCTTGGTCACTCTGTGTGCATCCTGAAAATCTTCTTTTCATGGGGTCTGTTCACCCTCCTCCCGAGTCCTTCCCCTTGGCCAACGTAGAACTGGGACAGCCACTGCATTCTTTGTCATTTCACTCAGTGATGCTGTTTCCCGATTCCTTCTGAGAAAGAATGCCATGTCAGAGCTTTGTAACTCTCACAGTAGTTGTCCTTGATCTGGAATTGTAATCAAAACGCTCTACGTGACTCGACTGAAAAATAGATGCACCATTATGTAGCTGCGCCACATGGTTGTGAGTTTCAAAATGTTTTTCATGGACCGACCGTTTTCCTCAGAGTTTTGGTTTGGTGTTTTGCTGTGTTTGACCCATGTAAGAAAACCAACGTTGGCTGCTTGCACTCTCCTGTGTTTGACTACAGGGATGCTTCTAGCTCGTAGCCACGCTCCCTGGTGCAGAGCGACATCAAAGGGAAGATATCAGGTCGTAGTAGTGTGTTGAAAGGATTTTTAAATTGTTCCATTTCCATAAGCTGTAAAACTTGAAACCGACTCAAAGGTGTCGCTTGAAAATCATCCTCGATGAAGTGGATAAACAAGAAAATAGTCACAGAGCAGGGGTGTCCGAACACGTCCTCAAAGAGCCGGGTGGTGCAAGCTCATCCACCCACTCATGTCACGCACACAGCTTCGCCAATCAGGCCTCTGAATCTGCTGACTGTCAGCTGTCAACTCTGTGGCTCCACTGTGTTTGACTGGTGTACATCCCTGACACAGAGAATGGATGGATTCCGTTTAACACAGACTTCACCACTAGATGGCGACAAAGCGGCCATGAGTAAAATAGGAACTAAATGCTATAATAAACACACATCACCGTTACCATTAGTAAAATGCGTTGCGCAGTGTTTTCCACGGTTTTCGTGAATTGATGTGCATGTTCATAACGGAAAAAAACTCTGTTGGATCCAGCTTGAAAAATGCCTTAAACCTCATGAAACTTATAAATCCACAATAAGGCGACGAAACTAAATGCAGGCCCTTTTTAGCATCATACGTGCTAAAAAAGTCAGAAACATATAAAAATAGATAATTTGTGCAACTTCTAATGAGAAACATCATTTTACGGAGCCCTGGAAGTGACATGCATGACATTATTTTTTTGAATGTGACATGCATGTGTTTATTTTTTTGAATGTGACATGCATGTGTTTATTTTTTTTTTATCCCAAGATAACAGTTATCTCATGATAATTTGTATCTCGAGATAAAGAAAATAAAGTCAGGCTTGTCACTTCCAGGGATGTGTATAGCTAATACGTATAGCTCTGCCACATGTGGTATTGCAGTATCCAGAAGGATTCCACACAGACGAGAGTAGGATGTATTCCAACGGGTCTTTATTTCACCACAACACCGAAGAGAACTTCTTCACACCCAGCAACTCCGTCCCGCTGGCCCTCCCCTCTCTGACACACTTCTGCAACAACATAGCCAAACAGAACATTGCAGATCAACAATAAAACTAACTATTTAACAGGTATTACAGTATTGTGATGAGTCGAAGGCACCTGATCAGAGTGTTAAAAACGCACTGACTTGCAGACAGTGAATGACAACGTTGACGAACAGTTACGACGCCATGGGAGACATAATGGTTACAGGAGGATGAATAGAAAATGCTTTGCCAGAGAGGCACTTACGCATGCGCGGACATTTACGATTGTATCTCCAATTATCTTGAGATAACTGTTATCTTGGGATAAAAAATATAAAGTCATGCATGACATCCAAAAAAATAAACACGTGCATGTCACTTCCAGTGTCCCGGATCATTTCATTGATGTTGTGACAAAAACAAACTAATTCTGTCTTAACCTTTCGCGGCTGTTTTGCATATGAAGGTGCACTCTATATGGGGTTCACTGTGGCTGTGGAAGAAGTCAACACTGAGCCCCAGGACCTGCAAAACCCCCCGTTGTCAGACCCTCTATCTTGTCCTCATAGCAGCCGCAATACCACTGTAAATCGAACTTGTACAGCAACATTGACGCACGAAACTCAATCCCATTTACCATCCGGTAGATTGGCTTTAACGCCTGACATTAGCTTTGGAATCTATGAGGTCTGCACTGGAATGACCGCTCCTCAAACATGAACTCGCTCCCGGGTTCGATGGTCCAATAGTGGCCCCTAAACCGGTTTCCCCAGGCCTTTAGGCAACTTAATAATACACCCATTCGAAGACAAATTGTGCCGGACTGAGTTCTTCCATCCCTGAAGAAAGTGAAGGGAGCCTGCAGGAACTGGTCGACCTCGCTCAGTGTGAGTCTTTTGCTCGGTGCGCTCTGAATCGTCATCGTCAAGGTTCGTGAGCGTTCTCCTCAGACATGATTCTTCTGATTTTTTTGAAACTCAAAGCGAGACTTGAGTATTACAGCCCTCCTGCATGCTTGATTGTTTTTGATATATTCTTTTTTTACATTGTTTGCACCAAGGGAGTAGCGCTCAAATCTCGTTGCACACTGTACAAGGACAATAAAGGCTATTCTATTCTATTCTATTCTATTCTATTCTATCCTTGGCCGAGAGAAGCCAGTAACCCTCTGAGCTCACCATGACCACCTTTTTGCATCTTAGTTCGTCTCTGCTGATGTACTCCTAATATTCCCTCGGAGAAACTGCCCCTTCCCCATGTGGCCTGAATCAGACTTGAAGCAGGACACTCAAGCAAAAACGAATCCCCTCCCACGACGCTCTGTCCTCATCCACATCCATGGAAAGGAAATTGATATTAACCTGAATGAAAGCAACTGGAAATAATAATAATAATAACAATAATAATATTAATCATAATGACAATAACGATAATAAAGATTATTATATTATTATTTTTGAGTTACTTATTGTTTGTGGAACACAATGTTCCACGCCATACTCTTACGCACACAATACATTTTTAATTAAATTGAATATGTACCTTACTTGAACTCTTTTTCGCTCTCTGTCACGCAACAGTTGGGGAAAACGAACCATGACAAAAGCTTTTATTCAAACACCAGATTAAAAGCTACAGTGCATCACAGTTCATTTCGGTAACATTTACATCGTGTATATATTCAAGTATAATAATAATGATAATAATAATAATAATAATTCAAACCATGAAGTCCTTGTTTAATGTCGAACTCTGACCCTCTGGTGAACAACATCCTCTTTCAAGTGTCCACATGAGACCACGGGTTTTGAGCCATCGGAAGATAGGCAGGTGGAGGATGCGCCAGTTCGACGCCGCGCAGATTCTTGAAAGTAGGCCGGGCCGATGAGTCTCTGTCAAAAGGCCTGCTGAGGATGCTGTCGATAGAAAACGAACTGATGAATCTAGTCCCGTTTTCAGTTCTGGCTGTTTCGGAGGTGATCAGAGGCTGGTCCTTGCGCAGCGACCCCTCCGATGGTCCGGAGAATATTTGATGAATGCGCTTCCTCCGGCGCCGGAACACGCCGTCCGCAAACGTGTATTCACTGTGAGGGTTCAACATCCAAAAATTGTCCTTCCCCCAGGGTCTGGATGGATCGCGAAGTACTTTGATGAAGCAATCGTTAAGGGACAAGTTGTGGCGCACGGAGTTCCTCCAGCCGCTGTAGCTTCCTCTGAAGAAAGGGAACTTCTTCGCCAGATAGTCGTTGATCTCCGCCAGAGTCAGGCGGCCTGTGGATGAGTCCCGGATGGCCATGGCGATCAGGGCGATATAGGAGAACGGAGGTTTGGGTCTCCTTGTGTATGGCTTTGACTTTACGCACGGAGAAACAGGTGGATAACTATGCGCCACGCAGTCTCCGTCGGAGCCCAACTCCTCTTCAGCCGAGAGAGGAGAGCGGAACCCCACGTCACTGGACGTCCTGCTCATCTTCCCGCACAGCACCTCCAATTTCATGCTCCTCGCTCGTGCACCAGCCAGAGTTGTCTTCTCACCTGGAGCAGGAGTGAGCGTTGGTTTATACCTCAGTTCAGGGCCAGCCCTTCGAGGCGGAGTCACACCACCACGCATGCAATTCTGTCGACATTTGCTGCGTGTGGTGGAATTAGAAAGGTGAAGATCCGTGGGGACATGCTCCACCTGTGTCAGCGGGCAGGGTTTCACCCTGAATGACGGTCTTTACTGCAGTTTGCTTTCGATAGTTAATAGCAAAATGTGTGGGAAAATGTAAAGCACAGCTAAACAATAATTAAAAAACAAACAAACAAACATCTCTAACAAACTCTGTATCCAGTTGGATGACTTTATTCCTCAATCACTGACTCATTTTCAGTTCATTTTCCTCTGTAACTGAGCCTCATAAGTCATTAAGTGCTGCTGACTGAATGCTACGCAGAAGTGACAGTGAAGGATATTCATTCATATTCATTATTTTACTTGTTCGATATTATACAAATGTGTACTAATGCAAATGTAACACTGTATGTCGTTATTTTATTTTACACATATGCAAGACTTAGTACAACCATGAACACATATATAAGACACACAGGCAAACTATCAAAACACAACTGTGAACAAGAACACAAAAATTGTGAACCAAACTAATGTGTTTAGATAGATGTGTGCATCAAATAATGATCCAGTAAGTGACCTATCTTCTCCTCCATCTTTTCATGCAACTGCCTTGGTCACAGCGCTTCGTGGGCATTTCATCTTACCACAATCCTGAAAATCTTCTTCTTCTTCTTATTTGTCTTATTATTATTACAGTACAGCAACGACGACAATAATAATAATAACTATTGTCTTACATCGTCTTCACAGATACATTAGCAGAGCAAAATCGGAATTGAAAATATTTTCACAAAAAAACCGTATCAAAATGATTAGGCAAAAAAAAAAAAAAACATGCACAAAACAAATATAAAAAGTCTTCTGTGAACATATTCTAACTGTCCTCAATGTTCTTAAAATGTAAACAGTTGCGATTCTAAAAATAACCATGACGACAAGGCGTTCAGTTGCTGTGACACACATTTAATGGTTGGGTGTATGCAAACAAAAGTCTTGCGTGTGAGACACCACTTAGTTTCGATGTTTTCCAAAAGATAATTCCGCTGAAGGCATAAAGAGAATCCAGGGGTGTATTCACAAGTCCAAAATAGCAACAGAAATTGATGTTGAGTCCAAACATTCCTTCATGCTATTTATGGTTGCTGCGTGCTCAGAATCATTGTGCAAATACAACCCACAGAAGATATTTCATCAGCTGCTAATTATAGTATGTTGACAGCTCTGTTTTTGAAACCACTTCACCGCCGTCTCCGTACTTAACTGACACATTTTGGCTTTGCCCAAACATGTGTGTTTTAGTCATCACACAGCTTATAGTCGTGCCCCCGTGTGCTGTTACTGCTGCAAGTTTCTTCTTGTGTTGTTGATAACGCCCTCTTATCTCACACACTCTCCAAATCTATTCAGTCAGATCCGTTGCATGAGCCAAGAATATGATTTAAAAGCCCTTGAACTCCCCAAAATGGTTCTGCACAGATTAGGGACTGAACTCTGCTTGCCCTTGCACCTGAACCCCCTGCAACTAGCAAAACAGTTTCAATCATGAGCCGCTGGTGAGCTGTGAGATGACACAGTGTGTGTGAGGCAGAGGTTGGAGAGAAGGCCAGACTCAGACCCATGGAGAGAGAGAGACAGAGTCTTGGATGAAGAGCATCTGGAACAGAGGACGCGGGCCAAATGAGATTGACGTTCATGAAAGTGATCGCGCTCCTGATGGGGGATTCTGAAAGAAGAAGAATAGCCTGTCCTGTCAGATTAAAATGGCCATGTGCTTTATCATTCAGGTAATCTCATTCCCTCATCAGTTTATAAAAGAACTGAAAACAGTGCACTGAACTTCTTCAACGAATGCTTTTCATGATAGCTACTTCACACTTTCCAAAAAAACAAACAAATCTGTTTGATGTCATAACCTGCTAACTCTCTCTCTACTTTAAAAGCAGACCTGTTGGCTGTTCCAGCGAAACTCCAGGTTAAGTATCCACTCGTCCAAGTCAGCCAAGTCTGTGACTGTAACTGGACCATGCAAAAGTTGCGAACAAGCGATGACATGTCACTCTGGTAAACCAATGTATGAGATTATCTTGCCGTGGCAACTCCCCAAAACAATGGCAAAAACATTTTCCAGAGCAAAACACTTCCACAGAAGTTAAATGAATGAATGAATATTCATTTCAAGTTCCTGTGTTGTAAGTACCTTACATGACAAGTTGTATGACATTTTTAACCATTATATCACATGGCTTCTTGATTGTTATATTACATTCAGTAATTCAGTCAAAAGTAGCAGAGTGAAAATCAGTAACTAACAGGAAGGTGTTTTTGTAATGTAAACAAACTTGTGAAGAATAGCGTTGATATAGCAAGATATAGCCGAGTAATGCTCATAGATTACCTTTTCGTTCCATGACAAGAAGGGTTGCTGTTGTACACTGTTCTGTCCTCTACTCTTTTTCGACACCTCTATTATGTGTTATGTCACTTTGCTAATGGTATATGTACTGCACATGTCAATGAAAAGGTATTTCAAGAGTACTATTACAACGTAATCACGCAGATCACGCCACACATCCAACGCTGTTTAGACAAATGGGGGCAAAGCTCGACTGGCGTTCATCCTCTACTTGGCTTCGTGAGAGCGTTCCACAGCACTACTATCTGCGGTTGTCGAATGTGACTACAGTGGTGTCAATAATATGTTTCAAATGCAATATGTTGCTACATTAATAAAATAATTCACAGTGTCGGGTGAAAGAGCGATCAGAGTGTGGGGCAGGTATGCACTCATTCAGCGCTTTGACTAGTGCAGATTATTGTAACAAAGTGCAAGACTTCATTGTAGCGTAAAATTAAGACCGTTGTGTGTGGCCGCGTCCAGCTGACATGTACCTAAGCATTTAGAATCACCATGTGGGTTTGTGATGAAATCAGAGAGCGACTGTGATCATGCTGTGGGTTATTGATGTGTCTGGTGTCTCTCTTGTGACAGTGACGGTGTGATGGACAAACTCCAAATATGTGCTGGTCATGTCAGTGTTTCTAAACTACAGATACATTGACTTTTTAAAAATCCATTCTTTGTTTTTCTGACTTTTCCGTGTGCCCCCAGGTGACTCCACTTAACATACAGCAGAAGAGTGGGGAAAAAAAAGGATCTACTCCACTGCAGGAATGCTGTGATCGTATCACTGTTACTATGGGACCTGTTTGGGTTATATTCACATGCAAGAAAAGACCACAGATAGGAAAGAAAGAGCGAGTGTAGACAACAAAGGCCCTGCGTGCAAGTGAGAGGAGCAGGAACTCCCTTCAGGTGCCTGTAAAATGCTGCCTTTGCACGAAACCGGCACAGGTTTACCGGCACACGCCTTATTTACACCTACTCAGATTCAAGTCAATAGGAGGGCAAATGCCATCTTGTCATGAAGATTTAATGCAATGTGAATCTGCGGATTTTAAGTGTTTGGTACGTTGCCAGTATTTGTTTTCCTAGTAACTAGAGATGTATGCGAGGAAAAAAAAAAGAGGCAAGGTTAAACAATTTAAACAAGTTTAATTTTCATACAGTTTGAAGTTGTTGCTCACCTCACTGAAATTAGAATTTATTTGCCTCATTTCAAAGACAGTGGTCTGAGCTGGTTCTAGACATATCTCTCTGACAGGACATCTTCTCTTCTTCAACAGCCAAATTCACTGGTGTGTTGCAAGGTTCCATTTTAGGTCCCATTCCATTTTCACCTGGCATGCTTCCGTCATGCTACCGACATGTTACCGACATGTTACCATCATGCTACCTCTTGGGCAAATCATCCAGCATCACCAGGTGTCTTTCCACTGCTATGCGAAAGAATTCTCGAGTTGTGGCTTCAGTCCCAGAATGTCTTAATGATGTCACTAAATAGATCAAAAAATGCCCTTCTGCTGAACGAGCCAAGAACAGAAATATTAGTCTTTCCTTCACCAACCAACAACATCCAAAAACATAGCCCAGCAAAAAATAAATAGATAAAGTTTTTAAAAAATCACATCATTTCTGCATCCATATTAGTATTGTTAATATTGTTATTATTATTATTATTATTATAAGCAGAGGATCTGTCTTGTCTTGGGCATCAGCCTCTGTGGTGAAAACAATACACACTTTCACAGCAACTACATATGTGCATCACTTTGATATTTTTAGGCAAAACAATAGGCTTAATAAAAGATGTATCTGTCCAAACTTGAATTAAACTTGTAACCGTTAAGCGTAAGACAGCCACGTTTTCCAAAAGCTCATCATCCCTTGAATCGTTGGGGTGAGGCATGTCGTGAGCGACCATGCTAAAGCACTGATGTACATAAACAAAGCACACTGAATTCCACGTGAAGGATTTGTAAAGCTTACTTAATAAGGCAAGTGATGAGTAAGACACAAAGTCATGACACAAAGATCAGCTCTAGTAAACAACCATGACTAATGCGTCAATGGAAGAGAAATGGCGTCGAAAGAATGGGTGTTGACACAGGTGACTCTCATCAGGCACGCAATGTCGGCACAAGGGCACGAAGGAGGCTGTGGCTGATGTCAAATGTCAGAGTCTTCTGGTAAGCTCTCAAAAAGAAAGCGACAGAAATCTGTGTGACAACCATGGCTGAGCGATGTTACGTTGAAAGTCATATTCATGCTCGACAGTTTGCAATAACAATTTCAATAGAAGGACAGAAGACAAATCTAATTTCCTACTGGCCTTTTCAGACCGCCGCGCCGGTATCATTTCAGGATGGGTCCAAAGACCAGCTTTACCTGGTTTTAGCAGAATTGTGAAAGGCTTCTGAAAAGATCCCCCAGGCTCTTGATCATCAGGACATTAGTTGATGTTGCAGTGGTCGGTGCTTCAGCCTCACAGAGGGTTGGTTCTGGCTTGGGTCAATTCGGAGAGGACCTGGGTTTTTTTTCTTTGTGGGGTTGAAGGTTCTCTTCAAACCTGCTTGATCTCTCTGAGCATGTTAGTTTTGACTCAGAATTGTCCTACATTTGCTATCAGTGACATTTGTTCATTTAAACATGAAACCAACATTGAATAGTCATTGGATTTGTAGAACTGGACATGATGTAAATTTATGTGAGATGGTGTATAAATGCTAAGGAGCGGATGACAGGGCTTTCTAATAAAGCTGAAGTTGAGGGTGCGAGGATCTAACTCCACAAAGTAAACACACACAAACACACACACACACACACACACACACACACACACACACACACACACACACACACACACACACACACACACATCTCCACACACCCACACACACACACAAAGATATTCAGGGTCCTCCAGCCCGGTCAGTTGGAGACCACACACCCAGAGTCCCAGAACTGCCAGTCACTCACACGTGGTTGTTGTTTCAAATACCAAACAAAGTGTGTGTTCTAACCCTAACCCAAATCCCAAAAGTGAGTCACTGATATTTTATTCAACGGTTTCAATGAAAACTATTCATTGAACTCACCTCTACCCATAAGAAATCTCTTTAAAGAAGCCTAATCCTAAATCTTACTTCCTTCTTCAACATTTGTTTCATTTGTCATCGGTCAGTGGAAACTGAACTATCATCCTGACTATCAATTTTTAAGTTGAGTTTTCTATTCATTTTCCTCGCCACCTCTAAAGATAAAATTAAACTCCTTTCCCTCCAATAAATTAAAGAAAACGCTGATATGGCCTCGGAATAACCTCTTAAATAAAATCCACACATTGATTTCTTGTCTTCATGGTGAACATAACGTTGCAGCATATCATGCATAGCTCGTCATCATGTTCACTGCTTCAACCTCCCTCCTCTTTTTACGTCATATGAACCACATTCTTTTAAATTTGCCATTTCTCCGTCAGTCCAGCTCTTTAATATACATTCCTCGAGGGTCACAAAAATCTTTCAGATCATCACATTCAAGACACAAGACACTTTTAACATTCCTTTTCAGCTCCCTTCTAAGTGACATTGCTACCTCTCTGGAGTCTTCTCCCTCATTATCATAACATAAAACACCTCCCTATTTTTTGAAAATAGAATTTTTTTCTGGATATGAGTTTCTTGGAGGTACGAAACGCTGCGCTACATTAACTTCAGATCAAATAATAGATGCCATATCAATAAAAATACATCATATAAAACCAACAAAAAACAATTACTCTGTACCCAATGCTCTCTTTTCTTTCTCCTCCCCTTTCTTCATTTCTCTCACCACTATTCTGACAACTCCTTCTAATATGACTAATATCTCCTTCTAATTCTTCTAAAGGTGCATCCTCCTTCACCGCCGTTCCTCCTTTGCTCAGCCTGCCTCTGCTTTCCATCGAGTTCTCTCTTTGTTTCTCCCGTCTCCATCCTTTCTTTATCATCGACTCCAACTTTTCAAAATTCCTTCTCGGTGCTCTTTTTCAGATCCTGGTGTGCCTCTCCTTCTTCCCTTCCATGTGCTCCTACTCCCGCTGCTCTCTCCTCTGCTCTCTCTTCTAGCAGTATCCTCTCTCCAGGTCATCGCCTTGCACCGTCGGGAAGTTTTCTCCTTGCACAGCAGCTCTGGACAGTGTCTGCAAATGCTTCCAGGCCTGCGAGACATGACAGCAGACACTGGCGACACATCTGGACCTCGTGACCAATCTACGACGAACTTGCCCCAGACCTCCAGTACGCTGGCATGGACGGGAACAAGATGGTTTCTTAGCTCCCAGGTATGCAGCAGCTTCTTTTCCTCGCCTGTCTTGCTTCTTTTCCAACCATCTTCAGTAAATCCATGATTTCAGCCTCTTCTTCCACTCCCAATAAAACGATTAAATCTTCCACCCCCCCAACTGTACAGGTTTTATGAATAAACATCATGGCGAGGTTTAGTTGTCTCCCGTGACACGGGACATGTCTTGTCTCTCGTTCAGTTTGGTGTGGCCGAGTCCTAATCCGGAGGCCCCTGGGGAGCATGGATACTTTAAAAGAGTGCATATCTTGTGTACTTTACGCCTGAATTGACTGCTAAAAAAATGTGTCTGGATCACTCTTAAAATTGAATACTTTGTTCTTTGTCCTCAAACTTATTTGTTGTCTGAGATGGTGAGTAAAACATCAGCAGTGACGACTGCGAATTATTGCCGTCATTATTATGATAAAAATAGCCAACTGAAGTACTACTTTTGGGCAGCAGATGTCAGCAGAAGGCTCGCTTTGCCTTCTGTCCTCCAGAAGGCTTTGGTTGTTCTGTTGCGTGTCCAGGTTTATATCTGACAACTTGGATTGGCAAGGATGGCAATGACCCAGTATCTGCAAGTGTGGTGAATGACAGGTCAGCATGATGCAAATGAGGTGTGTTACGGATCCTCGGCCACTGTAGATGGTCTCAGTGGGCTATCAAAGCTGCTGACTGTAGTCCAGGTAGTAGCTGGGGCGACTCAGATGTCAGCGTCGCACTGTACGGGTAACAAGGAAGGTCACCTGAAGGTGGTGTCTAAGCCCTGCTTCCCCTGGTCAAAGGTTTTTTTTCCGCTTCTTCCAAATCATCTGTCTTCTTTTTCCAAAATGTGGACATTACTGTCTTCTTGAGTGTGTTTCTGGTGCTTAACATGTAATGGTACTGCTGGGTCTCTGCAGGTCCAGAGGAATAGGAGCTGTAGGAGCGGTGACCCCCAGGGGATGAAAACAAGTTTCATTTATGACCATAAACATGAACCATTTGCAGTTTCTATGATTCTTCCTGTCATAATAAAACCACTCCAATGCAATGTATCACAACACATCCGATGTTTGTTGTTTGCGGTTGAAGTTTTGGAATGTGTTTCATTTCTCTGAAGCTTTCAGGTGGAAACTGCCGATGGCAGAAGCAAATGTGTCGATAACAGTTGAAGTAAAGAGTCATATGGGCGGAAAACTGAGGCCAGACGACCCAACTTGTGGCTTCCTGCTGAGAGGGAGTGGGGAAACACCTCAAAGTTTTGTGTGATTGATGTCATTGATCTCTCATGCCTGAATACATTTGGCGCTTTCATATGTCATGGCACCAAATCCTGACCCACGTCGTGTTTTTGCATTAGTGCCGTTAGACGAAAAATGTCTGGTGTACTATAATAATCACCAGCCAAATGTGTTGGTCATTGCCTCTCACTATAACATTCAAAAACAAAGTTTGGCTCGGTGGTCATTTGTCACCCGTGACTAAATGTTCAGAGATCCACAGCTTGTGTCATGAATTGTAGAATTTTTAGCTTAACGCCACTGAAATGCAGCATTGCAGCAAGTATTCTAAATCTGTCATGCAAAGAAGTTTCCTGATGTTGTGCTGCTCCAGACCAGTTCCCTCGTCCGTCCCTCCCTCTGCTACTTATCCGAGGTCAGGTCAGGAGAGCACCCAGAGCTACCCAGGCTGATGTTGCTGACTGTGTCTGGGAGGCAGAGTCCAGACACTCTAATGCAGATTTGATTCTTCCAGTCATGGCCCAAGTTCGTGACTCTAGATGAGACCCGGCGCTCCGGCACATGACTTGTACTCACTCTCACTGTGCATGGTGATGGTTTTCAATCTTTGACATTTCAAATTGAAGTCTAGTGTTGTTTTGGTTACACTTTTGATTTGGGAACAAATATGAATGATTAATTTACTAGTTACCTGGGTTAGAGTAACTCTTTCATGTTAATGATCAGCTTTAGCGTTATTTAGAGGGATCTTTTGGTGATCATGCCAGGGTTAACTAGACTGACTAATACAGGTGAATAAGTGGTTTATTTGGGGTGATGTTCCCCCATTTAAAATGTAACTGTTGTTCTCTTCATTAGAGGTCGGAGGTCACCGGCAGTGGTGTGGGGATGTAGCCGTGGTAAACTGACAGGTTTATAAACAAGGTTCACCCAACAGGACACCATTTTTGACACATTTTGGTTCTGTTCCAAATGTTTCCCTCATTTTCATTCTCATTTAGCTCTGAAGAGCGATCTGATGTTGCACCTGTGTCTCGTATCCACAAGGAGCCACTCATGTCAAAACTGCAACATGCACCCATGCCAACACGCCAACACCCACATGAATCATCCAGCAGAGTCACAAAAGAAATCGGACACGTTTAACCCCAAATTGAAGATTCCATGGTGACTCAAACAACAGGAATGTTTCTTCTCTGATCATCCAATCCATCCATCATCCATCCAGCAGAGTTTTGGGGCTTCCATTTTCTCTTTTTGCATGGGTTTCCAGAAAAGACTTGAAATGCAATAACGTGATCATATCTAGTTGAAGATGGAAGACGCATTTCTCTAAGTCTCAGGGGAAACCAAGAGTCCCAACAAACACAAACCACAAAGGTTTTTCTTCCCTTATTGAGAGTGCTACTTTCAGATCCTCAGGAACAGGTGAGTTCCCCACAACATCTGAGGAGTGGGACCAGAGGTCATATCAAGTCTCCATTCTAAAACTAGCAAAGTGCTCAGCATCTGCACATAACAAAACTCCCTTAAACAGCCCACAAAAGCATCAAGCATTGTGACTTCACTGGTAGAAAACTACACTTTTCAACTGATATTGCCGGGCAGGTGAAAGTGAGTGAAGAAGAGCGCGTGATATCCACGTGGAATTTCAGCATATATGTAAGCAGATGACGTGACGCGATCCACCGGCGACCACCAAGTCGGAATTGAAGTCATGCTCATGTCCCAGCACACGATGGGATGTAGAAGTTGTCCAACATGATTGTCCATAGATAAATGACAGTGAGCGAAGCCTGATGGAATGATGATGATGATCTGGCCATCAAAGCTTGTCACAGTCATATATGAGGTTGCTGACCAGGATGGTGGTTCCCCTCTTCTAAAAGGGGATGATATGTCTTGTTCTAGTCACCGAAGCGTTAACGTATTCAGCCTCATATGCAAAGTCAAGGAGATGCTGCAGAGGAACAGGTGTCAAACCTCAGATTCTGGTGTTCAGTAATCAGGGGCTGCATGCAGACCCTTGTGTTCCAACTCTCCTGGGGTTAAATAGGCTGAGCTCCTAACCTGAGTTTGGACAAGTTCAGGGTATTTTCACACTGAGTCTAAGTCTAAGTCATTCATTTTTTTAAGCCCAAGCATGCTCCTACCTGAGTCCACATCAACTGAAAAATAGTCATCGTATCCACTTTGTGGTGCACGTGTCCATCACATTCTACTAAATACATCTGTATTTAGTCACACCTATCCTATTTCCATGCACCACGTGCAGGAACTCCATAGACTCTCTCCCTCTTGACACCTATTAAAATGCAAGCTTCCACCTTGTAAATTTACATGATGTACGCCTGATTTTTTTATATATGATTTCATATGACTTTTGTTCATCCTGCTGGAGCAAATGTTTTTTTTGAATAAATTGATCAATTCCGTTCCTATGCTGCTGGAATATGAGTTGCATATTTTTGGTTTGCAATATTATTTAATTTTTTCGATTTTACATCTCTCCTTCTTAATGAATTTTTCAATGGCCATTGTCCCATATCCAATTAAAATGTCTGTGTTTATCTGTTTACCTATTTGTCAAACCCAAACTTTCCTAGAACCTTGACAAGTTAGGTTTTGTGCTGCTGCTCTGAAAAACTAAGAATAATGAGTGCCAGTACTGGCACCGATGTTGCAGTTATGAGTCATATAGTTGTCATAGATCAAAGTTTGACTTGTTTTCACAGGTGCTTGAACATTCATTATCTCAATAATGAATGAACGTTAGGTTAATAGGTTAATATCATATCAGTCACCCAACAGCCTGTTATGCCGAATGCATTTATAGAGTTTGTCTAAAAGCTACGTGGAAGAACTGCACTGAAGAATCATTTTTCAAACTTGCTTTATTGTTGCGGACCAGTTACAAGCGCACATACAAATAAAATCCAACATGTGGCGTTTGAAAGACGAAGGTACATTGGTGCTTCAGTCAGTATATAGAAACCTGGTAAATCTGAATTCATTCATTCTCTACTTTGTCCCTCGGTGTTTTTCAGAGGGGCCATTCTTCCTGTGCACCTGTGATTGTGCTTCCTGAGTCAGTCAACCCCCCCCCCCCGCGGCGCCCCACCGAGCCCCCACCCTCAAACCGCATCCTTTACACTGTCACACGACTTGTAAATAAAAACTACAGAGTGAAAAAGCGTTCAGTGCACTGAAACTAACAGTAAAATTGTTGATGCAAACAGTAAATTGGTGTCTCACTCCTGTATTTGCTGAAGGGCTCTCTGAGATGAACAGTCAATGGTTGGGGAGGAGTTTTGCTCTTGAATGTGATCGTAGGCACGTAGGTAGTGACTGTTGTTCTGCTGGTAGAAGTAGACCAATTTTCTGGCAAACATTGGCTCCACCTAAAGTGAAATTGAATCATACATTCAGTACTGGGAAAAACAAAGACCTCCCACACCAGGGACTGGATCTAGGTTGACCCCAGTTTCAGTGTGTTTGACTATACCTAAGTAGGTAAAAAAAAAAAAATATCAAGGAAATGCCAACAGCAGAAACCACCCAGTCGTTTCATGAGGAAGAACTTTTCAGAAGACACCACTGAGCTTTGCTGTGGCAGTCGGGATTCACATGATTATTTCGGACATGAAACAATTTTGTGTGACACGTGATTGAATCACAATCATAACACATTCGTCTGAAACAACGAACACCATCTTCCTTGGTTCAGCTTGGTTCAGATGTTTTATATCAAGGGTGCCCACACTTGTTCAGCTTGCGAGCAACTTATAAATGAACAAGCTACAATGACCTACCTGCCATATGAATGAATTATAAATATACCGAGTATTCTTCATTTATTTTCAAACAGTGCATTCAGTGCTTTATAAATGAGAAAAGGCCTGTTACTTCTTTGGTCCGATGTGACGCGGCTCAATATCTTTGCGGCGTGAACCTTGTTTGCATATAAAAACCTGCATTGTAGTTATCAACCAGTGTGGTTGTTTGGCTGGACTGCAGAGCATCATGGATAGGCAAGATAGGTCAAGATACAGAGACAGACAGTTTGAGCCCATTTTAGCAACACACACCTAAATTTATAAATTATGTTTCATACCTGAGCAGTGATCATCTTTCTCTGGCGGTGGAGGTCGGGGTACTCCTCCCCGAAACAAAGGATTACCTGGCATCTCGGTAGATGGCGACCATTGTGGACATACTCTTGGATTTCTGCGTGAGAGCACGATTTTGTCAAATGTCACAGTTCAGATCATGACATTCATGTTTCTGGAAATTACAATGATGATGGAAATGTTGGTGAGAAAAAACGCACACAAACACTCTCTTATCTTGATATGTGGTTGACCTCAAAAAGTAGGTGGGGACTCCACACGCCGTAAGCCCCTGATAAGAGTGAGACCTGCAGCTACAAAGGCCTGGGATTTACCCAAATGTAGCACCTGCTGAGGCGCTCTCATCGTTCCCTGCGTCATGCGCCACGCCAACATCAAAACAACCACAACGAAACTAAACAAAACAACAAAGCACCTCCAGAACAGACACATATTAATACAAACGTCGCTGACCCTTTGATTCTGATCTCGTCCTTTGTATTCATTCCCATCGACAACCTCCGTACCTTCATCTCTGACACTTCATGGGTGTGACTGCTACCATCTCATACAGCTTCCCTTCCTGTCACAGATCACCCCTGTCCTTCGTGTGCACCCGTTTCACCCTACCTGCTGTCACAACAATTCTTTCTCCTACAACAATTAACAGTAATTAACACTAATTCCCAGATGACTGGGTGTTACATTCCAGAACTGCTATTAGTTAGGTTTTCCTCACCAGAGCCATGCTGGGACATCCAAGAATCAAAAAGAAAAAAATGTCAGTTTTTGTTGTCACTCATTTCATAAACTGATGCCCATTAAATATATATAAATTGACGACATATAAGGTGTATATATGTCAATATTTCATAAAATATTGACAACAGCCCTGAAAATAGCAGCAAAACCGTGTAAATGCAGGCCCTAAGGACAGCAGAACATTCACTTACAGCACAAGACACTGCACATGCGGCAGAAAATCAGAAGCTCCACTTAGGTCCACATCATCATAAACCGTGAGTGGGCAAAGCATACAGAAACAATGCTCCTGTTTGGACTGATGAGAGAGTGAGACTTTGGATGTGAGTGATTTTAATTTGCAGGTGTGTTATTACAAGACCATAAGAGTGCAACAAGCTCCTGCTCCGTGTCACTTTTATCTATCAGGAGCAGATGGCAAAAATCGAACGCATTGTTCTTTTGTGCTACTCAAAGGAAGTTATGGTATAAAATACAAATGTTTTGTAAAAACCAGCTGAAATGCCATTATTCAGTCAAATGAACCACCGGCACCTAGTTACCTAAGAATTCGCTCCTTTCATTTGAGTTCAGTATGAATGCAGTGAAATGTATCCCTCAAGTCCAGTGGTGACAGCAAAATAACAGCATTAACAGCTATACGAAATGTAAGTGAAATCATAAAGTGCCTAACCATAATGGACTTCAAATACTGACCGTAACCCCATTCATAATGCAAGTGTTAGGCTGATATGTCGCAGTCATATCTTCTAGCTAAATGTACATGTTGCCAATGTACGACCAATCATATAATCCCCTGGTTACATATGCACTCACACACGCACACACACACACACACACACAAAAGCTTACCAAGAAGAAACTGGTGTGTGTCAAACAGTTTGCACGCCTGCTCCTTCTCCAGCTTGTTTGGTTTATCGGTGTGCGGGGCCAGAGGACCCTCCCAGTAAACTCTGGTTTGACAGAGACGCTTTGCATACATCCCATCAGGAGTCATCCACAGCAAAACCCCACGCTCCAGCACATTAGGAAGCAGATCCACACCCTGTCTTTGAGACTCAGGGTACGGGAATGGGAAAAGAATGACCTCGGGCCCGCTGTGGAACTTGTTTTCTGGGTGAGTGGCGGGGGACGACGGTGAGGAGGCTGAGTGCGAAGAGGAGGTAATGCGACAGCCTTCGAAGCTGGTGGTTGTTACCTCCTTGACCAAAGACTCTCTGTAGAAGAGAGAGACGTGCAGGCTGAAATCTGCGGAATAGACAAGAAGAGATGTTGAAAAGAGTGTTAGGAGATCAAGAAGAAAATGCTTTACCTGTGATGGCATTGTTGTGCTCCATGGCATATAAAGGTTGAGCCTCTGAAAAATAGCTGTGGAAGGAGAGTTGAAATCCTGCAAAAGAAAAAGAAGCAAGCCAATGTTCTACATCAGTCTCTGCATCTTTTAATCGCCCACGTGTGGACCCAGGCATAAAATGATTATAACATTTGGAGGTATATGCTGCAATCCCTTTCATTTTTCTCTTGTATAACTCAGTGGGAATGCATTTTCCTGTATGTCAGTCTATATTCATCCATGTGCACGCTTTCGAACACAAACATTCTAATACTGATTTTTGTATTTTTGTATTTTCTTTTAACAGGTACTTTCTTACATGAAAATGTATGTGAGTCAGTCTTGATGTGTAACATGTTTAACAGAACGTTTGGGTCAGATCGGTGAATGTTAAAAGAAAGACTAAAGTGAAGCTGCTTGGTGTGCATACCTACCATTCTCAGGCCCAGGCCAGGCCCTGCCATATGGCGAAGGGTAGTGGCCCTGGCCATAATGCAGGTCTGCATGGTGTGGAGGTGGAAGGCTTGCTTGCTCTGGTGGTTTATAATCCCGCCACTCTCGTCTGTCCTGAGAAAGCATGTAGCTGTGAACCTTAGATCAGAGGGAGGGAATGTTTGTTTTTTTTATCAAATCCTGCAATGCATTGAGCTGATTCCCTTTTGATTGTTTATCATTTTTGTTTGTTTTTTGTTGCTGACCTGCCCATGCAGTGAAGACGGGACGTAGCCCATACTGTCTGATGCTGTCTCCTCCAAACTGTTCATCTTCATTCCTAAAAAAAAACAAATAATTTTTCCATATTACTGAAACTACTGGCTGAAAAAGATCACATTTAATTGGTTGAGCGCTCGCCTGGTCGAAAATGTTTCACAATGACACAGGGAATACATTATTACACGTGAAGCTGGGAAGGTTGACCTTTTTTTTTAAATGAGGATATGTGCCTTACTATGGTTAGTATCAATAGCTGCATTGTCTGATTGTCTGTGGGTTTCTGTGAAACTTAACTGTGGCCACAATAACAATAGCTGCATAAAGAGGATTTTCATATACTGTTAAATGCTAAATTATCCTTGGGTTAATCCCACATGTTTAACTTCAGTGAATATTTAACTAATATCTATTGATCAGTTTTATCAAGAAGTATGAAACAAAAGATGCAATTCTATCATATTATTTAAATTACATATTTGCCCAACTGCATCACTTAAGACATTGTGGGATGAACTGAAATGACTGATATACACAGGTCTTGAGGTAAAACAAAACAAAGCATCACACAGGCCGCTGAATATCAATCGTGCTCAGATGACGGTCGCCTGCTCACAGCGAATGCACCCTGCACTCAACCGAAGCCCGCTAAAAAAAGCACAACAGTGTTTTTGGTATATGCGCTGGCTTCCTTTGTATTTCCTGCGTTGACAACCAACTGCAGTCTTGCATCTGTGAAAAATTAGTTGTTTATTACAAAGTCCTACCAGATGAGAGAGGTTACTGTGAATTAAAAGAAAAAAACCTGGAAGTTAAATATAAAATAAACTGTGGAAAAAAAAAATCTGTGTCTCTATTCGTCTCTAGTCTTAAAGTTGCAATCCAGTTACGGCTGACGGAAGTATTCAAATATGTTTTGGACTGAGAGGAAATCAGAGTGTCCATGTAGAAACTTTTGAGCTGCGCATTGAATTGAATGATTTATCATAGAAGATTCTGACGAAATTGTCATGGATGTACAGCATGGTCAAAAGTACAGTAAGGAGAGGAACATAGCATCTGACGTAGGGAGTGTGACTGAATGAGAATGAGAGACTGACTAATATGGACACAGAAAAAAAATCATTTGTGAGAGGACACATTTATTGGAGGGAGACGGATGGATGGATGATGGGTGACAGTACACCCCTAACCCTATAACTGATGGATGAACCGTGGAATGCTGTGATGGGTGGGCTGAATTGTGTGCAGAGGAACAGATGCATGTGAAAAAGACCCAAAACACTGTCTTATTAGATTGTAATAGAAAACAAATGGATGGCTGTCTGGATTTTGAGGCTGTCCACCCAAGATTGAGAAATGGAGAGATGACGTGATGGAGGGAAAGAAGAGATTTGTTGATCTCAACACGTGGGAGGCAAGCAGATGAAATGGTGAGCGGAGACATGGTGGAAAAGATTGGCTGGATGGAAGGGAGGTCGTTTTGATAGGCTGGTGCGGAGAACAAAAGTATGGACAACAGTTTGGAGAAAACGACGGGTTGATGATTGGTGTACAGATGGTCTTTACCTCGCTTGGATCCTTCTGGGATGATTCTGTACACCTTGTACGGTTCTGAGATGTCCAGCTGACTTCTCTCCACCAACTCATCGAAGTCATTACTTTTGTTCAGAGCACAGCGAAGTCTTGTCTTCCACGTGGGAGGATCTGGTTTGTCCACACCTTCCTTGTACTTCCCTTTAAACATGGCCCAGGCCTGAAACAGACTATGAGTAGGCTATACAACACTTCCTTTTTATCCTCGACCTGACCTTGAAGAGGGCAGCGTCGTCTTCTCTGTTGTAGTCCTGCTTGCCTGCGTGTTTCCATGGGATCCGGAAGATACTTTTTTCTTCATTCTCCCACACGAGGCCAGGATATCTGCCGCTGTCAATCTGCTCAATCAGCCACTGTCTCAGTTTTCCGTTTCCACAGCTGACAGACAGACTGCTGTCCTCGTCCAAGTTCATCTGATCATCAGGATTTTGAAAAGCAAAACAAGAAGCATTTCATCTATTTAGAGATTGAATTAAAGATGGAAATCTAATCAGATCCTCATTGACTTCAGCCACTTCAGCCATAATATTTGCGACGGCTCCGTCCAACACAGTTTTCACTGTCCGTCACAAACTGCCCGACTCCTCTCCATCTCCACTGTCTGTTATTCTGAATGAATTCATGTTTCACCCAATACACTTAAAATAAATACAATAAACTGCGGCCAAATAATTAGGAAACCACCTATAATGACAATGATGATGATCACATTTTTTATGTGAAAATTTGTTGGTAGTTTGTGTTGTATACAACATATTGATGAATTACGTTCATTAGTGAATATTATTTTCTGAATGTTGAATAACTGTCTTATTCTTCTTGTTGGGTGGGTTTTCACTCTCAATCACACGTGTAAGCTGAGTAGGAAGCCATATTGAACTAGTATCCATTGATCAGTTTTATCAAGGAGATATGACTTCTTGAGGAAAATGCAAGTCTATGATTTTATTACATTTCTGAATCACTCCGATATTTGAGGATGAATTGATGATTGACTAACTCTAGACAAAAAAACAAAGAACAAGCCACTTGACTTGGCGGGAAGGATTTGGCCACCTGGCCATGAGTTGACCATATGCGATTGTTTGTGTATCTATCAGGAAATAGGTGTCGTCTTTATTTAGGAAAACAATTTTATCAACAAAACATGGACGGATAAAATACCACACTGTGAATTGACTTACCCAACTATGTAGACACGCATGGACTAGGCTTCTAAAGTTCTATCAGTGGAGCATCTGCTAATAGTTACAATACATATCTTATCTTGTATAAATGTGTCTAAGACGCACAGTACAGCAAAATGTAAAATGCTGACTTTTTAAAATGAGCCTGGTGTTGAAATCATAAAAATATTGAAATTGATAGAAATGGTGATTAGAGGCGATTGCATTAACTATTCTGTCATTCATGAATAGACGTATAGTATAACTCTCTCTTTGTCATCTTACTCTCAATATAAAGGCTCAGTTTAAGTCAAGAGCAGTCTTACCTTTTACCCGGCCAGTTTCCCCTGTGGTAACTTCTCCTCAGAGAACTCGATTAGACCTTGACTTTTGACAGGTAGGAGGGGACCTAAATGTTTCACTGAAACCTCGCGAAGTGGGGAAACCCTCCAGTGATGGTAGAGGGAAAAAATGGTAAAGCTTTGAGTGGAAACCATCCGCATGTACATTTCTGCCAAATCTTGATTTTCTCATACGGAGTGAGTCATTTCCAGTAAAGATGTTAACTGGCTTGTTTTTGTGAAAGTCCCAGTCCACAATGCAGCGGTTAATTTCGCTTTTAACGCCCTCTAGCTGCCGTGCAAATGACGGCAGGAACGCGCAGATACGCAGACGTATATGTCCAACTGTTTCCATGAACATACTTTTCATTCCGTTTGGATCAGTAAAATAATTCTCCTGTATAGACTTATTGAATAAAAGCACATTGCTCTTATTGCATAAGACCAAAAGCAAATGTTATGCTTAATGGTCTACGAGCTGTAGGATTCAAACCATTTTAAACCAATTTAATAATCACCATCCACTTTTCGGTCATTTATATTCCATCTTTTATTGAGTTATTTTTATCTAATTCAGTCGGCACTATTGGTCTTTCCACCATGAACTTGACCAGCCGATTCCAGGCAAATCTATGATTTGAAAGCTGCAGTTCTACTCTCTCTCTTAGGCTGGTGGCAGAGGTTTTTGTATCAGGGGTAACCAAACTGTTACAGAAATGACCAGACATGATGGGTGTGTGATTTGGTTCCAGCCCATCCAGCGCAACTTCACCAATTAGGTGTCTGAATATTGAAATGATTTGATTTTCAGTCAGGTGCTGCATGTTTAAGACCACGCCAGATGTGTGTTGTGTGTGTCTGTGTGCGCTGAGTTTCTTTGACACTACACTGAGTTACTGAGACACTACATCCACTATGGCACTTTCTAAAATAGTATTGTTTCCCCTGCTTTTGATATTGTTGCGTCCACTATTTTAGCAATTCAAGAATCAGTTTCACTCTGAAGTGCATTCCTTTACCTTCTGAGGATGTATTGATCCAACCTCTCTGTGGATACCAAATCTCGACTCTAGTGGTCTGAGTAATGTCAGACCAAGCTCAAACTTACGCTCTTTGCTATCAACTCTCTTTTCATCATCACTGATGCTGCCTGTCTCAGTGAGGCTTTCTACACCCGAGTCCTGAGTGGGAATCGAAGATACTGCTCTCAGCTGGTTTGTCTCTTATCCCTCTGTCAGGACATCTTCCGTCACCAAAGATTCGTAAAAATATGAAGAAATGTATGCGCTAAGATTTCACGTTGCTGACACCGTAGATCACCATAGATCACAACAAACACATGGCAAATCATTGTAGAGTCCCCAAGTGAAAGGAAGACTAATCGATCACTCGTATTGTTAAAGCTGGAGTAACACCTATGGAGGTTAAATTTGAGCGCACCTTTTAAGTTAAAATGTTAATATCCAAACTCATCTGTATTTCAGAGGTTCAGATCATTTGAGAATACTGTGATAAACGGGTGGGTGTGGGAGTCCTCAGCCATCAGCAAAATTCTATTTCTATGCCTCCACATGCACAGTCCTTTTCTGTGCCACCCAGACTGATTCTTATCAAAACAAGGACAAAAATGTTCCACTGGTCAAACCATTTGACAGACATCAACTAGTCTATGAACATATCAAAAATGAGGGTGTCGTGTGTTTTATAATGCCAGCATATGTAACAGAACATTATTTGGACAAAAGAATGAGTGTTATTTAACTGCCACACTTTTGGGTCCTCGCTGGTTTTGTCTGGGCAGAAATATGTCATTTCGTGATGGGGCACAATGTACCAGACTCAGCAGTGACATGAGTGATTGCATGCCTATGGCACGGATATTCTGAGAACCCAAGGCATTGTGGCACAGTTATTAGGATGTCAACCTGAAGATTACACTGTGCTGACTCAGCTAGCTCTGTTCGCTTAACAGGCAGCCTCATCTTGCACAACCTGCCCGACTGGTCTGAGACCAGCATCTGAGATTGGAATGGCACTGTTATAGACCGGCAGGATGTGTGCGATGATGTTTCTGGCCAGCTGCGCTGTCTCTGCCGACAAAATCACAAATGCAAACTTGATGATGTAATTTCCACTGGTTTGGGTCTGGTTTGAAGAAGTACACTTAATACATGCACATTCTAAAACAAATAATCAAATGTGTTTTGGAAAAAAAAAAAAAAAAGAATATATATATATATATATATATATATATATATATATATATATATATATATATATATATATATATATATATATATATATATATATATATATATATATATATATTTCATTTATATATATATATCAGTACTAGAAGTCGGTTATGTTCCACAAAATGAAAATGAAAAATTCAATTACGATACACAATAAAATAACAGTACTAACAAATGAATCACAAGTGTGTTGTTTGTAACGTGTTAACTGTAATATTAAATGTAATCATGTGGATTAAGTCACCACATTGATTATTTTGAAGATCTACGGATTGTCAATAAAGTTGTACCTTCAAAACACGTACCGTTAATACAGCTTCGGAAACTCCAGGCGTGTTTTGTCCCTGTGGAGTAACTGTAGTGACGTCGTCAAGCTCGTCACTCCCGCACATGCGCAGAACCCATATGGTGGCTGTCACCGGTCATGTAGCGACACCAACGACTGTATTCGTCACTTGGCGACTAAATAAACTGTAAAGCGTTCGATTTCCTACCTCGTCGCCATCTCGGCATTGTAGTTCAGGTTTCTTTTATTTATTCGTCTATATTTAGTTATAAAATACAACCCAAGTGAAGTTGTTAAGAAGCCATGTATTGCGTGCCCCCTCGCCTCTAACCTTAATGATGATAATATGATAATGATGCATTTGGTGGTGTCCCAGTCAAGTTGTAGATAAATTGCTGTTGTGTCAATGAGCATTTGGCCACATTCACAGCCAGACTGCCTTGATGAACCATAGGAATTTTTATTTGGCACTGACTTCCCAGTGACATGGATAGAAGAGCGACATATAAACGGTTCACGGGCTCTAAGCCCTTCTTGTATTAGGACTTCTATATTTACATTCGCAAAGCAACAACTTTTAGATATGTAGATTATTGTTGCGTGCGTTCGATTGGATCTCCTCCTTGTCACTACGATGCGATTCAACAAATTACCAGCAGATGGCGCCACCACAGTTTGGGAGCAAAAATGATGACACAACCCAGTCGTTGGGTTTTACCTGTGGGGTGAATTCAGTCACTCGATCAAGAAAACATTGGTGATACGATTGAGTGATATGACAACGACCACTCCTTAATTTCTCGGCAAGATGGCTCGCTGATACACTTATTTTGAAAACGCATCACTTATCCGGTCAGAAAATACGACCAAATTGGTATTTTATGTCACGTAAAAATAGTTAAGTCGTGTTTAGAATCTAAAATTGCATTTTATAATCAGTATATACAGGCATACACGCTTTCGAACAAGGAGGTGTCATGTGACGAAACTGCCTGCATTGTCTGATTTCACAGTTGCTTTTCGTCTTCCTGTTTCGGTTTGGGACTCGACGCGTCGAGGAAGTGCGGGGTTTGTTGTCGAATATCTTTCGCGTATTCTTCTTTTTGTACCATTCTTTTCTTTTGTGAAGACAGTGTGATGTTTAGCATTTTCAAGTGAACTTCAGAGAGGCTTGACGCCTTGTAAACACGGTGGTCAGAAGTTTTGTGGGGGGCAGGGCGACTACTCAAACTCGATCAGTTCCTCTTGTGCTCATTTTCTTTCAACGTCATCACATACTATCGTGCTCGCTTGTTCATATAGGGGATGGCCGTGGCGACGGAGTCCTCGCTTCGTATGCGACCCTCGGATCTGATCAAAAAGGACCATTTGGGTAGTGGAGCGTTCGGAGACGTCTACCTGTGTTACCACGTCACCCTCGGCCAAGTGGTGATGAAGACCCTGTACACGGGCTACCTCGGCAGTAGGTAGGTTCATTTGAGCCCCCTGCTCGGACCTTCGCTGGACTTCCCCGAAACGGAACCTCCTCCCGATGTAGACGCAAGGCGCGTGTCAGGCTCGCCACCGAAAGCTTTGACTGTCATTCACCACATAATGCGTTACTGGAGCTGAACAGACGTACACTTACTGTATTTTAAACAGACGGACAGTAGGAGGGACCAGATCACGTCAAACACGACCCTCGTAATAAGTTGCACAAGCAAGTGATGAGACCTAAACTGCATTCTGAGGGCCGAGTTTGTCCCGTCTTCACTACTCAGTGACGCATATTGTCGTTTTTTGACGTGTTTCGATAGTGATGTAGTTTGTCAATCAATCAACCACCACGTTTTTTTTCTATGTATATTTCCTGATGTTTTGTCATTGTTGTTGTGAAAAATGTTCTTGATAACGTTATATATATATATATATCCATTATGGAGATTTTTAATGTGCATCTATCTGTATTTTGTGCAAGTCTCTTCTGATTTTAGGTGAATGGTTAGACTGCATGCTCTGCATGTTATAGAAACAACGTACCTGTACATATAAGGCTGCATTACTCATTAACATGTAGAAATATGTCCCTCTGCTGGCTGACGGCAGGAATGCGTGTATTTATTTTGGAGGGCTTTAAGTGCAAATGGTGATGAATGCAGCAGTAGGATGAATGATTTGACAGTGATTATTCCGTAAAAGCACATACCATCCTTTTTAGTTCAGATGAACTGCAGAGATAAAACAAACTTTGAAGTGGACTCACCAAGACCTCTAAAAAGGGAAATGCTGCATGTGAATTTCAGGTAAAATGACCTTGATACCCCAAGATTCTGTGCTCATTTTCATATTTCTTTTCCCAGTGAGAAAACACGGTTGCTGATGGAGGAGGGCAACATTATGGCCAAATTGAACCATGAGCGTGTGGTCAAGTTGCTGGGAATCATCATAGAGGACCACAATTGCTCACTGGTCATGGAACTAATGCCCAGGGGAAACCTGTGGGTAATGCTGGAGCGAGTAAGTGAAGGATTGTGTTTCTTGGATTGTTTGCAACTGCTTCTTTTTTTCTTTAATCTCTGCTGAACACAGAAGTGACACTGAGGTGCCAGTCAATGGTAGTCCATCGTGGTGTAATGAAATACGCATGCCACACACACACACATATATATATATGTGTGTGTGTGTATCACATTCTCTTTTTCAGGTGCGGGTTCCATTGTCAGTTAAAGGAAGAATCATCCTCGAGCTTTTGGAGGGCTTGGTTTACCTCACGCAGAAATTTGTGCTGCATAAAGACATCAAACCAGACAACATTTTGGTGGACAAAGATTTCCACATAAAGGTATGGTACAGGGTTTGCAGCAATTAAAAAAACTGTTTTTTCATTTGTCCGGCTGGAATGTGCGTCTTGAGTTCAGCGAGCAACAAACTTCAGGCAGTGCGATGTTTCTTTCGGGATTTTTCTATTAAAAACACGCGATTGGAATGTACATCTCCATGATGCGTTAGGTGTGAGCAGCTTGTTTCGATGTCGTGTAATTTGTTTTAAAACGTTTTATCACGTGAGATTTCATCTTTAAAAAGAGATCATTGTTCTGAAGGCGTAGCGGCTTTCATCTAAGCTGCGGTGGCACGCCACGATAAGTCATGTCACAGGAACTCTGTGGTGGCAATGGTGTCTATGTGATGCAGTGAATGTGTATCAGCCTGGAATTTCACCCCAATCTCCTGTGTGTGTCCAGATTGCAGACCTGGGCCTTGCCACCTGTCAGACATGGACTAAACTCACCAAGGAGGAATCGCATCGGAGGAGTCGTCTGGGGAAGACGGCTGGCGTGAGAGGGGCTGGCACGCTGAGCTACATGGCCCCTGAGCATCTGGAGAGCATCCACAACCGCTCCACTGAGAAGTCTGATGTGTATAGCTTTGCCATTGTGATTTGGGTCATCCTGACAGGCCAAGAACCATATGCAAGTGAGTTGATGATGTTTGAGGTCTTTGACAAACTGAACTTCATATAGTCTTGAAAAGCTTGAGCTTGATGCCAAACGCCAAGAACGAGGACTAATTGTTTATGACATTATTGGTGAAATTTGTGGTAGCGCGACACTTATTTTTAGCTGATGGTAAAAGCTTTAGCTTCAGTGGTGGTATTCTCAGCAAAATGCTTTTGCTTTCCAGACGTTTTGTGCAAATCCTTTGTGGGTTAGGGTCCGGAGTCAAAGGAGAATTCAGTCCAGAATGGCCACATTCGCCACGACATTGGAAATGTCTGGAGTACTGCAACACTTGACGTCACAATGTTTATTGCAATAAATAGGCAAACCCAGTTAATGTGTTGTGGCGCCTGCTCCGGGAGGAACACTGAAACGTTGCAGAAACATCTGTATTGACGCAAATGGGGGCATGCGGATGCTACTTTGTTGTTTTTAGCTATCGCAGGTGGTGACCCAAAAGTAACACACTGTAACACCTGCCGTGTACCTGCCAGCTATCTTCTTCAGCACATGGCGGTCTGAGTGAGCTGCCCATCTCCTCCCTGTACTTCTCTTCTGATGAACATGAAAGTAGCAAACGTGACGCGCTTGTCCTCTGGCTGTCGCTCTCTGAATAGAACTCATTGTGCTTTATCGTGCCCAACATATCACTACTTCTTTTACAAAAGCATGTTTCTACAGATGCGCGGAATGAAGATCAAATTGTCCAGTGTGTTCGGAATGGAGACCGTCCGCTCCAGGACTCCGTTCCATATGACACGCCCAAGGCGATTGTGGAGCTGATGGTGAAGTGTTGGGACCCAAAGCCAGAGAACAGACCAACATTTCAGAGTAGGGTTTGTTATACAAGACATTTAGCAGATACATTTTTGTTAGACTGAAAATTCACTATTATCATGTTAATCCTGTATGTTTATCTGCTCGCTACAGAGAGTTATGATGACTTCTTCACATACTACACTGTAAACCTAGAACCATGTGTAGAGAAGGATGTCCAGTTGCTCAAGGTAGCTATACGTGAATTCAGGCCTTCAGAGAAGTCTGATCTGTATTAAGGGTTTTGATGTTTCTTCAGCAATTGTACGAAGGACCTGAAGAACTTGTACAGAAGTTGAGGTCTCTCCACATTGGCAATGAATATCTCACACAAGGTACACAGCACATTAAGCATGACTTTGACAAAAGGTTCTTCTGTCTGATGATCATTTGAAACTTGACAGATTCTCCATCTCCATTGTTGAGCACTCAGAGACCAGTGTCCATGCCGACTGAGATGAGTGTTGACGACTTGGAGTCCAGCATACAGACGGATGCTCGTGCAACTAGATCGACAAACGACTTGGAGGAGAAGCTGAATCGGGAGCTGCAGTACCACAGACATGGCAGCTACATGGCTGAGAATCAGTTTGAATGTGCTAATGGTCTCCAACGAAGCAGCTCCAATCATTCCCTGCAGAGACAAATGAGTACTCCAAACAATGCTGTGAGGCCTACAGAACAAGACACAGCGTGCTCAATGTCGTCTGTCCAAACATGGAGCAAAGTGCCACTGGGACTGTCGAGTCAGGAGGGCATGAAGTGTCCTCAGGCGGAGGACGATTATGACTTATTTGCATCGTCTTCCAGTACACCGTCCCAAGTGTCCATGTCGGCCAGCAGCATCTCTCAAACTCCACTTCCACAGTCCCAGTTCCATCGTCAGAAGTCTTGGACAGCTCACCCGGTGAATGAAACGGCAGCTCCAGAAGGCACTTGCGGCCGTCTGTTATCGTCCTCCAGGTCCATCTCACTGCAGGAGTCTAGTAAGCTGTCAGCTTGGCATTTTGCAGCAATCTGTGAAGTAATGATAATTATTTGTTTGACTTCTCTTCAGCTGTTCCCTCTCTGTACATTAAACATGCCAGAGGAGTCCAGATTGGTAGTAACAACACCCTCCATTTGAATTCTTCTGGATCCCCCTTCAGTTCAGCATGTGGACCCTCAAGCAGTATGGCTTTCACTCTCATCAAGGATGACATCAAGATTCATGGTGAGACGTCTGTTTGTATATGTAATGGACTTCATCAGTCTGTAGTTTCATCTATAATGTGTCTGCGTATTCAAACATATGTGTGTGTGTGCGTGCGTGCGTGCGCCGCTGCCTTTCAGCAAGAAGGTTTAAGGTTCAAATCCAGCTCTGGGCTTTCCTGGGTGGGGTTTGCATGTCCTCCCTGTGCCTTTGTGGGTTTTCTCTGGATACTCTGGTTTACTCCCACAGCCTAAAGACATGCTCACTAGGTTAAGTGGACACTCGGGGTGAATGAAAGATGTACTTTATTAGAATATATTTGCAATTGGTCTGGCGTCTGGGTATCTTGAATTGTGGTGAATTGTCATTGTTGTTCCAAATTCTTTAACTTGTTTTACTTGTAAATAACGATTGTCAAGGACAGAATCGGTTTGCATATATGATGTACTGTAATTGTTCTGGCAAGGGAGATCACCAGGTAGATCACAATAGCATTTGCGATGGTTTTGAAATGACAAAGTAGTGTGTTCTGTGTTTTGCAGAGGACTGTCCCGTGTATGACAAACATTTTGATTATCTGGTGGAACACATGGGGAACAGCTGGAAACGCTGCGCTCGGCGCTTGGGCTTCTCAAAAGTGGATATTGAAAAAATTGAGTACGACAACCGACATGATAGGCTTGAGGAGCTGGTGCACCAGATGTTCAAGCGGTGGGAGATGAGGGAGGGACGGGTAGGATGTACGATGGGAAGGCTTTGTTACGCCCTCGAAGATCTTGTGAACGTAGAGGTAATTCAACACATCCTGATCAATTGCCATTAGAAAGAAGTGTCCATAAAAGTGTATTCCTATTGATGTGTCTTTAGTATACATGTCAAGGTGTTATTTCGTTAATTGTAAATCTCATGCTGGCCAAGAGCTATTGGAAGTGTTTGTGATAACACTGCCAAGTTACGAGGACTAACCTGCCTCTAGATGCTGCTGCCTTTGGGCCACACCATTGCCAATGTGCAGTGAATATTGTAAGAGTCTTGACAGTCATCAAAGTCAGATTTCAGGTCAAATAAAATGCCAAATAATGTTTTTCCTGGTTACCAACAAAGGCAGGAGGGATTGTGAGAGTCAAAGGAATCAAATGATGCAGGAGTAAAAAATATACATTTCTACTGCCACTGTCTTGGTGATGTAGATTACGTGAGTATTTTCCCGTACACTAACAAAAATACAGTACACAGTGTAAATAAAGGTTTTCCCATTCATTTTTTATGAAGCCAAGAGGCATCGTATAGCAATAAAGAGCATTGTGTGTTTTCTTTGTGAGCACTATTCGTGATACAGTATTAGTACAGAGTATTAATGCTGAAAGGACTGTGCAGGGTCTCACAGAGATGTTGTTCTTTTGTCCACTAGTTTTTAATAAACCTCAGCAATAAATATAAGAGAACATACAATCTCACCGAACCTTATATTATACATCTCTTATATTCACTTCCCTGTCTCTTTTATTAAAAAATAGCATGTTTCAACATGTTGGCTCGATAATTACATTTGTAAAATGACAACATTCATTTTTGTTGGCAAGGTGGAAAATAAAATGAGCAAATCTGTGACAATTCTGTTTTTCTGTTGACTCTGAATGTAATACAACTGTGGAACACGTTTCATATTTCTTGTACTAAATTATCTCATGATTGACTGTCCCGACAGGAAACCACTGAAACAGCAACTAATATGCTCCTCTGAGCCTTGTTTGATCTTGAGTTTATCATGGCCACCTGTTGAACACATTAGTATGTGTTTTGTTGGGATTTAAAAGAGGTGCTGCCTTAGGAGCCCACACTAAAGCCCCAGCTTAGGTTTAGGGCCGGGGCAAGGGACCGGTTAGGTTGAGAGCCAGAACAGGGGTAAGGTTAGGGTTTGGGTTAGGATCAAGAAAAGGTAGTGGCTGGCTCCCACCCTCAGCCCAAGGATAAAAGTTTGGGATGGTTGTCTGATAAGATCTTTCATGATCATGTGTATTTATTCATTCATGTATTTATATTATCTCTCTCTCTCTATATATATATATACATATATGTGTGTGTGTGTGTGTATTTATTATATATTTATGCTTTATCTGTTTTTAATCAATTTTTACTTATAGCGCATGTTGCTAAATAACTGTCGTGATTGCTGACCACCCATGTTGTATGAAGTGTGCATTAACTGGTTTCCCCCTATTTTTCTTATGTTTAATAATATACCTGTGTTGTGTGAATGGTGTTAATAAGTCATTTTTTGTTTCTCCCACATGTTTTGCATGTGATCAAGTAGACTACCTTGGTTATTGTAACATGACTTCCCCCATGTGTCTCAAAGACCTGTCCGTGAGTTGTGCTGCGAATCCATTTCATCTGTTTAAAGAAGTCATCTTTTCTATTCCAATGTTTCTTTGTTTCCAATTTGACTCTGACCAATAGATCTTGCAGGTTTGGGTTATTCAATATTTGTTCTTTGTTTTGTAATTTTGTAAAACAATTTCCTAATCTTTTTATGAGTATGTATGATGACGCTGAGAAGGTGCAAACAAAAGGGAGACGTCAGCAGGCGTCTTTTCCTGGAGGAAGGTCTTCAGACTGTTTCTTCAAAAAGACCGAGAGCATCCTCTAGTGACCAATGCG
This sequence comes from Synchiropus splendidus, assembly GCF_027744825.2. Classification (NCBI taxonomy): domain Eukaryota; kingdom Metazoa; phylum Chordata; class Actinopteri; order Syngnathiformes; family Callionymidae; genus Synchiropus; species Synchiropus splendidus. The sequence goes on along the minus strand of NC_071346.1, from coordinate 22,026 downwards.
CGGAACAACACCCTTGTCGCAGAGAGGAAATCTTTCTGTGTGCAAATCCGATGGAATCTCAATAATTGGGCCTTCACTATTCCAAAATAAGTGGGTGGAAATTATTTTTAGGAAGTAAACTATGTGTGTACGTTTGAAAAAAACAAACATATGTGCAAAGTGTTTACCTTTATAAACTGTTGTGTCTAAAAAAAAATCAATGGACTCCATGTTGGAAACTGACTTAACTTTTATTGAGGGGTTGTGACTATTTAACAGAGCTAAGAACTTCTCATACTCCCCTTGTGTGTCCGCCCAGGTGCCCCAAATGTCATCAAGATATTCTTTGAACAAATCGTCTGCTGTAGCTCCAAAGGAAGTGCTGGATTCCTCTGCTTTGTTGTTGGATGAATAGTTCCTAAATATGAGTGCATGAATCATGAGCAAGAAGATCTTCCAGGTAACAGGCGCTGTATTGTTTGCTTCTCTCTTTGCCTCCCCTTTCTGGTGTAGAGTTTTGTTCAGTTCTGTTTCCCGTTCAAAGAACTAATCGCTTGTAGTTCGCAGTTCTTTGAAACAGTATTGAACGAAACAGGGAGCGATAATTTCTTCGCTCAGATCTACTTGTGTCGTACTTCATTCACTGCACTCCGTCCTCCGTCTTCATTGTGAACATCATCAAAGCAGCTGCATTCAGTTTACTTGCTCGGTGGCTGAGTTTTAGCTCATTTAGTGAACTATGTCACTGAAGTGGTCTGCCTGGAGGTGGCCCGGTGCTGTGGCTGTGTGAGCCGCCCGGGGAAGATGCACTTTCTGCGGGAAGGCATCTCGAGCAACTCCGGGTGTTGAGCTGTGCTTCTCCAACAATTGTGGCGGCTGAAGACTGTAAGTAACGCATGGAACACAAAGTTTTATATATATATATATATATATATATATATATATATATATATATATATATGGAGTAACAATCGTATCTATCTACGTAGATATGTAGATTGACACAATTGTTACTGACACTTATCACAGTATGATTATACACATTTGTATTTCTATGGCATTTTTAAAATTTGATACAAGTAGAGCATACAGTTGTGTGAATGCAAAACTGTTTTATTGGGTCATAAACTTGAAATGTGAACTTACAAATCCGTCTTTAAGGCAGGCTGGCATTTACAAAAAGAAGTTGGCTGACCCATGATGGACTCAGCCTGTTCCTCCGGTCACAGATGATCTGCCCAGTCTTGGAAAAGATCCTTTCTGATGGTACAGATGTGGCCATGATGCACAACCTGGCCTTCATCACCACAGAAAGCCGTTTGTAAACTGGGGAACATCTCTTCCACCATGACAGTGGGTCCAACGTGCGAGGTAGGTGGGTTAGGGGTTAGGGTTAGAGGGTTAGGGTTAGGGTTAGGGTTAGGGTTAGGGGTTAGGGTTAGGGTTACGTTAGTGGGTTAGGGTTAGGGGTTAGGGTTAGGTTAGGTTTGGGTTAGGGTTAGGGTTAGGGTTAGGGGTTAGGGTTAGGGTTAGGGTTACGTTAGTGGGTTAGGGTTAGGGGTTAGGGTTAGGTTAGGTTTGGGTTAGGGTTAGGGTTAGAGGGTTAGGATTAGGGTTAGGGTTAGCTTAGGGTTAGGGTTAGAGGGTTAGGGTTAGGGTTAGTGTTAGGGGTTAGGGTTAGGGTTAGGGTTAGAGGGTAAGGGTTAGGGTTTGGGTTACGGTTAGGGTTAGTGTTAGGGGTTAGGGTTAGGGTAGGGTTAGGGTTAGGGTTAGGGTAAGGGTTAGGGTTAGGGTTAGGGTAGGGTTAGGGTTAGGGGTTAGGGTTAGGGTTAGGGTTAGGGTTAGTGTTAGTGTGAGGATTAGGGTTTCGGTTCCGGGGGTTCCGTTTGTTGCACGGGCCTACTGGTCCCCGAGCACCTAAGAAATATTTGTTTTATTGCAGCTGGTGGATGATGGAGCGAGAGGAGAGAGAGAGATGGATGAAGACATATGGAGTGGCCAGGTCCAGGTGGCGGTGATGGAGCAGGGATGGCGGGGTGGAGGATGAGACGCTGGTGGATCGGCTGCTGTCCATGTGGGGTGGTGCTGGAAAAAAGCAGTGCTCAAAGGTTTTTAGAGTTTATTTTTCGTTGAGACCCCCTGGTGTTCTTGATTGTAGCCTGTTTATCCATTTTATCTCTTGGTATTTCCTTGTTTTGTTGGTCCAGTTTTTGTTTCCCTCCAGGCCTGTAATAGTGAAGTCTGGAGTCTGGTGGCTGCGGAGGTGGGTGTAGAGGGTGGTGGTCAGTCCACCTTCCCTAGCTCTGTATATGTGTTGTTTTAAGCGGGTGAGTATGGAGTGTTGTGTTTCGCCAATGTAGATATGTTTGCATGTGGAACAGGTTATTGCATAAATCATGTTGGTGGAGTGGATGTTGTATTGGTGTGTGATGACTGCAGATTTTTTGGTATGTATATTATGGATTGTTTTGAGGTGTTTGTATTTGTTGTGTTGTGGTGTTTTGGTTGGGGGTTTGTTTTCTGAAAATTTGGATCTTATGAGCAGTTTATGTAGGTTTGTATTTTTTCTATAGGCTAAAAGTAAACGGGAATTTTGTAATGTATTGTATTGTTGTTGGGTATTGTGAAAATTGGTTTTGATTTGGTGTAAGACGGATGCGTTTTGAAGGGAGAAGGTGGAGATCAAGGGGATTATGGAGGTTGGTTTGTTTTGTGTTTGTTGCGGGGGGGTGGGTGATGTTATTGGGGTGGTGGTGGGATCCACGGGACCCACCTGGGAGCCAGAGGGTGTGGGTGAGTGAGGGGGAGAGAGGGCCGCTAAGGTGCTGTTTTTGATGGACCGGAGGTATCGTTTACTGTAGTGTCTTTTGGTTTGGAGTGAGTGGAAGAGTGTTTTTATTGCCTGGTTTCTGTCGGTGGTGGTGGAACATATTCTGTGGAAACGGATGATTTGTGATTTGATGATGCCCTTAAATGTGTGTTTGGGGTGATAGCTGGATTTGTGGAGGAGAGAGTGGGTGTCTGTGTTCTTGAAGTAAACTTTGGTGAGAGGTCGTTTAACAGGACTGGAATGGTTGTTATTGAAAAAAACTGTTGTATCGAGAAAATCTATTTGTTTTTGGTCAATGGTGTATTTTATTTTTATGGACGGGTGGTGGTTGTTTAAGGTATTAATGAAGTCGTGGAAAAGGGGTAGGGTGTGAGCCCAGGCCCCAATGATGTCGTCCAGGTAACGGAAGTAGAAAAGTGGTTGGAATTGGCATTTTTGTAAGGCACCTCTCTCCCACTCACTCATGTAGATGTTGGCATAAGATGGGGCGAACCTCTGGCCCATGGCGGTCCCGTGGATCTGCAGGTAGTGTTTATTATTGAAAAGAAAGTCATTGTTGCAGAGGCAGATTTCAATCAGTCGGAGAAGTTCAGTGTCAGGGCGGGAAGGGTCCGGGAAACGGTCAAAGTAAGTCTTTAGAGTCTGGAGTCCGTGGGTGGTATTGATGTTAGTATATAAACTGTCGATGTCGATGGTGAATAGGTAGGCTGAGGACGGAAGTATTTGGGACTGGATGAGTTCTATGAAGTGGTAGGTGTCTTTAATGTAACTGGGGTGTTTGGTGGAAAGTGGACCGAGGAATTGTTCAATGTATAGGGAGAGGTTGTAAGTGGCACTGGAGCAGTCTGAAATGATGGGTCTTCCTGGGGGAACTTGAAAGGGAACAGTCCAGGTCTGAGGGTCTTTATGTATTTTGGGGAGGAGGTAAAAGTGTCGTTGTCTGGGGGTGTCCGGGCCGAAGAGGAAGTCGCGTTGTTTACCAGTGATGTATTTATTTTCGCAGAGGGATTGGATGATTTGTCGGATTTCTGTTTGTGTTTGGGGCTGGATCGTTTTGGGGATGGGTTGGTAGTATTTTTGGTTGGATAATTGTCTGTTTGCCTCCAGGAGATATTGCTGTCTGTCCATGATTATGATTTTTGAGCCTTTGTCTGCGGGTTTGATTATGATGTTGTTTTGATGGATGAGTTGGTGGAGGGCTTTCCTTTGTTCCGGGGTTAAGTTATCTGGTTGGGGAGTTGGGGTAGGTTTATGTTTATTTAAGGAGTTTAGGTCTCTGTTAATTAATTGAAGAATATTTGTGTTTATTTGTGAGGAGTTGGGTGTCCAGGTGGAGGGATAGGTGAGGGTGGTTTTAGTAGTTGATTTGTTTTTGAAATAGTCTTGTAGTTTGAGTCGTCTGTGATAGTTGAGTATATCCCTTTCAAGTTCCCCCCTGTCGAGGGTTGTGGGTGTGGGGATGAAGGTGAGTCCTTTTTCGAGAAGTTGACGTTGTGCTGGGGTGGGTGTGAATAAGGTGGAGAGGTTGAGTACGGTGTTGTCTGAGTAGAAGTCCGGTGGTTGTTGGCTGGGGAAAGGGTGGTTGGGGTTAGGGTTAGGGTTAAGTGGGTTAGGGTTAGGGTTGTGGTTAGGGTTAGGTGGGTTAGGGTTAGGTGGGTGAGGGTTGGGGTTGGGGTTGGGGTTAAGGTTAGGGTTGGGGTTGGGGTTGGGGTTAGGGTTAGGGTTGGGGTTAGGGTTAGGGTTAGGGTTGGGTTAGGGTTAGGGTTAGGGTTAGGGTTAGGGTTAGGGTTAGGGTTAAGTGGGTTAGGGTTGGGGTTAGGGTTAGGGTTGGGGTTAAGGTTAGGGTTAGGGTTAGGGTTGGGGTTGGGGTTGGGGTTAGGGTTAGGGTTGGGGTTAGGGTTAGGGTTAGGGTTGGGGTTGGGGTTGGGGTTAGGGTTAGGGTTAGGGTTAAGTGGGTTAGGGTTGGGGTTAAGGTTAGGGTTAGGGTTAGGGTTGGGGTTAAGGTTAGGGTTAGGGTTAGGGTTGGGGTTAGGGTTAGGGTTAGGGTTGGGGTTAAGGTTAGGGTTGGGGTTAAGGTTAGGGTTAGGGTTGGGGTTGGGGTTAAGGTTAGGGTTAGGGTTGGGGTTAGGATTAAGGTTGGGGTTAGGATTAAGGTTGGGGTTAGGATTAAGGTTGGGGTTGGAGTTACGGTTAGGGTTCGCGTAAGAGTTAGGGTCGGGGTTGGGGTCAGGTCCGGGGTGTGGGTTGGTTGAAGTGTTGATGAGGTTATCTTTAGTTATGTGGATAAATTTAAATGTGTCAGCCAGTGGTGAAATATGGTGGTTGCTGTGAGTGTTGTCAGTGTATATTGTCGGTTAGTGTGTGGAATAGATGTGATGGGATGCTGGGGATGTGTGGGAGGTGGTTTCTTATGTAATTATTGAGTGTGGTGAGGTTGTGTTTTTGTATTTCTGTCAGATGTGGGGAGAAATTGATAAGGGGGATATATATGTCGGTGTTGGGGAAGGTGGACTGAGCCAGTCGAAATAGTGTTCTCAGTTGTTTTATTGTTGTTTTTTTAACGTCTGTGTCTCTATTGTTTATGCCTATTGAAATTATTAGAATTTTGGTAAGTGGGCAGGTTGGGCTTTTTTCGACTGTTTTGATAAGGTGGTAAAGTTTGGCTCCGGGGAATGAATCTACTTGTATGTTGGGTTGGGTGTATGGGGGGATGCGTTCCAGGTTAGAGTCGCCTATGATGACTATTGGTAGGTGTGTAGTGATGTGCCAGTCTTGGAGTTTCCGGGAGGGTTGTACTCTGTGGGAGGTGACCATGTGGTAAGGGGGGGAATGATGACGGGGGGGTGGAGTTGATGGCTGGTTGTGTGAGACGGGGCTGATGGTGCTAGGGTGTGGGCTGGCGTGGGGCGGCCGGGCCGGACTGGGGAGAGCCTGTGATGTGGAAGCCTCAGAAAGGGTTTTTTCAGTCAAATTGACTTTAAATTGCCCTGTCATCATGCTGTTTTTGGCTTCCACCAGGCTCTCTGTTGGTCGTTTTTCAGCCACGGAGGTTGTTTGTGGCCGCCCCAAGCCAGGTTGAGCTGTTGGAGGATCTGGGGAGGAGGAAGGAGGACCATTAATTGTTGTGAGTCTGGTGGTAGGTTGAGGAGTAGGTATGGAGTGGGGTGGTTCGGGAGTTGGTGGTGTTGTGTCCGGGTCAGTCGAGTCGTGTTCTAAGTGAAAGTTAATGTTGAACAAGTCCGGGTCAATTTCAACTGGAGCGGGTCGAGGTGGTGGTGTGGGGCTACTGAAGAGGTCTACGAGGATCTGTAGTACATTTTGGTTGGGGGAGGTCTGGGTCATGGCCTGGAGGGGGTTTGGAGAAGGTGGTGGGGGTGAGAGTAGGAGCAGGTGGTGGTTTCCGGGTTCTGGGCTGCTTGGGAGGTTGGTTTCTTGTGTGGGGGTTGTTTGTGTGGCCATGGTCTTGGCTGGGGAAGTGGTCTGGGTGGAGGTGGAGATTAGTAGCTGAGGATTGAGGGTGGTGTTATGTAGGTTCGTGGAGACTGTCGGGGTTTGAGGGGGTGTCTGGGTTGATTTAGAGGGGGGACGGCACGTGTTGGTGGTCCTAGGGTTTTGATGTCTGGGGGTAGGGGGTGTATTGCGGCCGGTGCTTGGAGGAGGGGTCTTGCTTCTTGGGGGTGCTGTGGTCCGTAATGGGGTGGTGTTGGTTGTTATGGGTGGGACACCAGGGGGCTCAGGAAGGGAGGGGAAGGGTGGTGATGCTGGGTCGGAGGTGGTGGTTTGGACATCGGTGGTTCCAGGTTGCGGAGGTGTGTGCTTTGTGGCTTGGCGAAGTCTCTGGGTTCTTTGTGGTAGTGGGGGTGGGTTGTTAGTGGGGGGGGCGGTGTCAGTCGGTGATCCGGGTTCTGGTGGTTCCTGTTGGTCGGTATTGAGGATGTTGTTCATGGCAGTGATGGTGGAGGGTCGTAATTTATTGCCGTAACGTTTTTGGATCCAGCGGGTCGCTATTTCAAGGGCGGTTTTATTAAAGGGGGTGTGGGATAGTCCGTCAATAGTGGAGTTGTGGTGTTGTTGGAGGATGAATAGATTGTCCTTTAGCCATTTTTCTGTGGTGAGTTTGATTCTGTGTTGGGTGTATTCGGTTGGGGCTGAGGGTTTGATGAATTCTGTTAGTTTTTGTGCTTGTTTTTTCATACCGGGGGGTGGTGAATTGTTGG
>NC_071346.1:5000-12500 GCF_027744825.2 Synchiropus splendidus | reverse complement strand
GGTTTGTATTTTTTCTATAGGCTAACAGTAAACGGGAATTTTGTAATGTATTGTATTGTTGTTGGGTATTGTGAAAATTGGTTTTGATTTGGTGTAAGACGGATGCGTTTTGAAGGGAGAAGGTGGAGATCAAGGGGATTATGGAGGTTGGTTTGTTTTGTGTTTGTTGCGGGGGGGTGGGGGATGTTATCGAGGTGGTGGTGGGATCCACGGGACCCACCTGGGAACCAGAGGGCGTGGATGAGTGAGGGGGAGAGAGGGCCGCTAAGGTGCTGTTTTTAATGGACCGGAGGTATCGTTTACTGTAGTGTCTTTGGGTTTGGAGTGAGTGAAAGAGTGTTTTTATTGCCTGGTTTCTGTCGGTGGTGGTGGAACATATTCTATGGAAACGGATGATTTGTGATTTGATGATGCCCTTAAATGTGTGTTTGGGGTGATAGCTGGATTTGTGGAGGAGAGAGTGGGTGTCTGTGTTCTTGAAGTAGACTTTGGTGAGAGGTCGTTTAACAGGACTGGAATGGTTGTTATTGAAAAAAACTGTTGTATCTAGAAAATCTATTTGTTTTTGGTCAATGGTGTATTTTATTTTTATGGACGGGTGGTGGTTGTTTAAGGTGTTAATGAAATCGTGAAAGAGGGGTAGGGTGTGAGCCCAGGCCCCAATAATGTCGTCCAGGTAGCGGAAATAGAAAAGTGGTTGGAATTGGCATTTTCGTAAGGCACCTCTCTCCCACTCACTCATGTAGATGTTGGCATAAGATGGGGCGAACCTCTGGCCCATGGCGGTCCCGTGGATCTGTAGGTAGTGTTTATTATTGAAAAGAAAGTCATTATTGCAGAGGCAGATTTCGATCAGTCGGAGAAGTTCAGTGTCAGGGCGGGAGGGGTCCGGGAAACGGTCAAAGTAAGTCTTAAGAGTCTGGAGTCCGTGGGTGGTATTGATGTTAGTATATAAACTGTCGATATCGATGGTGAATAGGTAGGCTGAGGACGGAAGTGTTTGGGACTGAATTAGTTCTATAAAGTGGTAGGTGTCTTTAATATAACTGGGGTGTTTGGTGGAGAGTGGACCGAGGAATTGTTCAATGTATAGGGAGAGGTTGTAAGTGGCACTGGAGCAGTCTGAAATGATGGGTCTTCCTGGGGGAACTTGAAAGGGAACAGTCCAGGTCTGAGGGTCTTTATGTATTTTGGGGAGGAGGTAAAAGTGTCGTTGTCTAGGGGTGTCCGGGCCGAAGAGGAAGTCGCGTTGTTTTCCAGTGATGTATTTATTTTCGCAGAGGGATTGGATGATTTGTCGGATTTGTGTTTGTGTTTGGGGCTGGATCGTTTCGGGGATGGGTTGGTAGTATTTTAGGTTGGATAATTGTCTGTTTGCCTCCAGGAGATACTGCTGCCTGTCCATGATTATGATTTTAGAGCCTTTGTCTGCTGGTTTGATTATGATGTTGTTATGGTGGATGAGTTGGTGGAGGGCTTTCCTTTGTTCCGGGGTTATGTTATCTGGTTGGGAAGTTGGGATAGGTTTATGTTTATTTAAGGAATTTAAGTCTCTGTTAATTAATTGTAGAATATTTGTGTTTATTTGTGAGGAGTTGGGTGTCCAGGTGGAGGGATAGGTGAGGGTAGTTTTAGTAGTTGATTTGTTTTTGAAATAGTCCTGTAGTTTAAGTCGTCTGTGATAGTTGAGTATATCCCTTTCAAGTTCCCCCCTGTCGAGGGTTGTGGGTGTGGGGATGAAGGTGAGGCCTTTTTCAAGGAGTTGACGTTGTGCTGGGGTGGGTGTGAATAAGGTGGAGAGGTTGAGTACGGTGTTGTCTGAGTAGAAGTCAGGTGGTTGTCGGTTGGGGGGAGGGTAGTTGGGGTTAGGGTTGCGGTTAAGGTTAGGGTTAGGGTTGGGGTTAGTGTTAAGTGGGTTGGGGTTAGGGTTAGGGTTAAGTGGGTTAGGGTTAGGGTTGGGGTTAAGGTTAGGGTTAGGGTTAGGGTTGGGGTTAGGGTTAAGTGGGTTGGGGTTGGGGTTAGGGTTAGGGTTAAGTGGGTTAGGGTTAGGGTTGGGGTTAGGGTTAGGGTTAGGTGGGTGAGGGTTAGGGTTGGGGTTAGGGTTGGGGTTAGGGTTGCGGTTGGGGTTAGGGTTAGGGTTGGGGTTGGGGTTAGGGTTGGGGTTAGGGTTAGGGTTAAGGTTAGGGTTAGGGTTAGGGTTGGGGTTAAGGTTAGGGTTGGGGTTGGGGTTAAGGTTAGGGTTGGGGTTAAGGTTAGGGTTGGGGTTGGGGTTGGGGTTAGGGTTGGGGTTAGGGTTAGGGTTAGGGTTAAGGTTAGGGTTGGGGTTAGGATTAAGGTTGGGGTTAGGATTAAGGTTGGGGTTGGAGTTGCGGTTAGGGTTGGCGTAAGAGTTAGGGTTGGGGTCAGGTCCGGGGTGTGGGTTGGTTGAAGTGTTGATGAGGTTATCTTTAGTTATGTGGATAAATTTAAATGTGTCAGCCAGTGGTGAAATATGGTGGTTGCTGTGAGTGTTGTCCAGTGTATATTGTCGGTTAGTGTGTGGAATAGATGTGATGGGATGCTGGGGATGTGTGGGAGGTGGTTTCTTATGTAATTATTGAGTGTGGTGAGGTTGTGTTTTTGTATTTCTGTCAGATGTGGGGAGAAATTGATAAGGGGGATATATATGTCGGTGTTGGGGAAGGTGGACTGAGCCAGTCGAAACAGTGTTCTCAGTTGTTTTATTGTTGTTTTTTTAACGTCTGTGTCTCTATTGTTTATGCCTATTGAAATTATTAGAATTTTGGTAAGTGGGCAGGTTGGGCTTTTTTCGACTGTTTTGATAAGGTGGTAAATTTTGGCTCCGGGGAATGAATCTACTTGTATGTTGGGTTGAGTGTATGGGGGGATGCGTTCCAGGTTAGAGTCGCCTATGATGACTATTGGTAGGTGTGTAGTGATGTGCCAGTCTTGGAGTTTCCGGGAGGGTTGTACTCTGTGGGAGGTGACCATGTGGTAAGGGGGGGAATGATGACGGGGGGGTGGAGTTGATGGCTGGTTGTGTGAGACGGGGGTGATGGTGCTAGGGTGTGGGCTGGCGTGGGGCGGCCGGGCCGGACTGGGGAGAGCCTGTGATGTGGAAGCCTCAGAAAGGGTTTTTTCAGTCAAATTGACTTTAAATTGCCCTGTCATCATGCTGTTTTTGGCTTCCACCAGGCTCTCTGTTGGTTGTTTCTCAGCCACGGAGGTTGTTTGTGGCCGCCCCACGCCAGGTTGAGCTGCTGGAGGATCTGGGGAGGAGGAAGGAGGACCATTAATTGTTGTGAGTCTGGTGGTAGGTTGAGGAGTAGGTATGGAGTGGGGTGGTTCGGGAGTTGGTGGTGTTGTGTCCGGGTCAGTCGAGTCGTGTTCTAAGTGAAAGTTAATGTTGAATAAGTCCGGGTCAATTTCAACTGGAGCGGGTCGAGGTGGTGGTGTGGGGCTACTGAAGAGGTCTATGAGGACCTGTAGTACATTTTGGTTGGGGGAGGTCTGGGTCATGGCCTGGAGGGGGTTTGGAGAAGGTGGTGGGGGTGAGAGTAGGAGCAGGTGGTGGTTTCCGGGTTCTGGGCTGCTTGGGAGGTTGGTTTCTTGTGTGGGGGTTGTTTGTGTGGCCATGGTCTTGGCTGGAGAAGTGGTCTGGGTGGAGGTGGAGATTAGTAGCTGAGGATTGAGGGTGGTGTTATGTTGGTTCGTGGAGACTGTCGGGGTTTGAGGGGGTGTCTGGGTTGACTTAGAGGGGGGGCAGCACGGGTTGGTGGTTGTGGAGTCTTCATATCCGGAGGTGGGGGGTGTATTGTGGCTGGTGCTGGGTGGAGGGGTCCTGCTTGGTTGTGGTGTTTTAGTCCGGGATGGGGTGGCGTTGGTTGGTATGGGTGGAACACCAGGGGGCGTAGGGAGGGAGGGGAGGGGTGGTGATGATGGGTCGGAGGTGGTGGTTTGGTCATTGGTGGTTCCAGGTAGCGGAGGTGTGTGTTTTATGGCTTGGCGGGTTCTTTGGTTTCTCTGTGGTAGTGGAGGTGGATTATTAGTGGAAGGGGCTGTGTCAGTCGGTGGTCTGTGCTCTGGTGGTTCCTGTTGGTCGGTATTGAGGATGTTGTTCATGGCAGTGATGGTGGAGGGTCGTAATTTATTGCCGTAACGTTTTTGGATCCAGCGGGTCGCTATTTCAAGGGCGGTTTTATTAAAGGGGGTGTGGGATAGTCCGTCAATAGTGGAGTTGTGGTGTTGTTGGAGGATGAATAGATTGTCCTTTAGCCATTTTTCTGTGGTGAGTTTGATTCTGTGTTGGGTGTATTCGGTTGGGGCTGAGGGTTTGATGAATTCTGTTAGTTTTTGTGCTTGTTTTTTCATACCGGGGGGTGGTGAATTGTTGGTTATGGCATGATCTATGGTGTTTTTGTGGTGTATGGCTTGGTATAATTTGTAGTACAGTTTAGATATGCGTCTGGTTTCTGGGTCTGGGGGTCCTAGTGGAAGGTGTGTAGGTTGTCTTAGGGTGTTTGAAGCTCTGTGGGGTCGGCTAGGGTGGCGGAGAAGAGGAGGGGGACGAAGAGGAAGATGGAGTAGTGGTTGAGGGAGTCTGTCAGGGGGTTGTGGGGGGTGGGTGTTTGGAGGTCTCTGGGGTCGGCTTGGGTGGCAGAGGAGAGGAGGGGGACGAAGAGGAAGGTGGAGTAGTGGTTGAGGGAGTCTGTCAGGGGGTTGTGGGGGGTGCTGCGCAAACCTGGGAGCGGCTGGCCACATGTCCACCGCCCGCTCAACCTTAAAATTGCTTAAAAACAGAGGTCACACTGTAAAAGTTGGAGGAGGGCCCTTACCTTGCAGGCAGCAGTAGGAGGAGGTCCTCACAACGCTGGTAGGTGTTGCGTGTGTTCCCCCGTGGAAGGCCTCCAGGTGTATGTGCAGCCTGATTGGTGTGGGTGCAGCTTAGCTGAATTGGCTTGCTGCCCCAGTCACGGTCTGCAAGAAGCCTGGAAACTCGACAGAGGCCTGGCCTGGGCCGGCGTGTTAGTCTCTCCAGAGGAAGGCCCGTGGCTGTGGTCCCGACCAGGGCCCTCCTCAGTTGGTAAAAACTCCGTTTAAAAGCAATAAAACCCTGTATTAGGGGGACTAAAATGTCCCAGGTTAAAGACAGGCAGTGGCCATGTGGCCAGACAAACATAAAATCATAGATAAAATCATGAATAAAATAGGTCCCGACGTTTCGCATGGGGTCATGCTTCTTCAGGAGACTTAAAGGTTTGCGGCGCAGGTAAGTGGTGTATATAAAGGTGAGTAGTGGAGGAAGTCAGCGTTTCCCGCCATTTTCGGGGAGCCAATCACGGAAGTGGGGCGTGGGGGGGTTTTCTGAGTCCTGATTGGTCGGTGTTGGTGGGGTGATGGTGGGGTGGTGATCAGTGTTTCTGATTGGATGATCCGGGGTGATCTTCAGGATATTGTCGGGTTCCAATCAGGCTTGGGTACAGTCCATTTCGTGGGGTAGTGGCAAGCGTGAGCGTCCACGGCCCCGCAGGTCCCCGGTTCGAGTCCCAGGCGGAGAGGCCCCTTTTTTTTTTTTTTTTTTTTGACAAATAGGGAGAGGGAGGTGGGAAGGGGGAAGGAAGAATGTTTTTTTTTTTTTTTTTTTTTTTTTTTTTTTTTTTTTTTGACAAATAGGGAAAGGGAAGTGGGAAGGGGGAAGGAAGAATTTTTTTTTTTTTTTTTTTTTTTTTTTTTTGACAAATAGGGAAAGGAAAGTGGGAAGGGGGAAGGATGTTCATATTCTTAGGTGGAGTCTTGTCACTGGAGTGGTGTGTTGTGGAGATAGTCCACCTTGTGGAGCAGCGGTAAGCCTGTGGGCCCCTGGACCCGCAGGTCCCCGGTTCGAGACCCAGGCAGGACGCCTGGGCCGGGGGCCCAAGATCCATTCAAATGCGCGTGTCTGGAGGCAGCGGCCCGCGGGCCCAAGTTCACAGAGGCAACTTTATTGGCAGAGGAGTTGAGGTGGATTGTAGGAGATGGTTGCAGGTAGTCGTGGGTGGGGTGCTCAGGGACAGTGGCACTGGCTAAAGGTTAGTGTTAGTGTGAGGGTTAGGGTTTCGGTTCCGGGGGTTCAGTTTGTTGCACGGGCCTACTGGTCCCCGAGCACCTATAAATTATTTGTTTTATTGCAGCTGGTGGATGATGGAGCGAGAGGAGAGAGAGAGACGGATGAAGACATATGGAGTGGCTAGGTCCAGGTGGCGGTGATGGAGCAGGGATGGCGGGGTGGAAGATGAGACCCTGGTGGATCGGCTGCTGTCCATGTGGGGCGGTGCTGAAAGGTGGTGCTGGAAAAAACAGTGCTCAGAGGTTTTTAGAGTTTATTTTTCGTTGAGACCCCCTGGTGTTCTTGATTGTAGCCTGTTTATCCATTTTATCTCTTGGTATTTCCTTGTTTTGCTGGTCCAGTTTTTGTTTCCCTCCAGGCCTGTAATAGTGAAGTCTGGAGTCTGGTGGCTGCGGAGGTGGGTGTAGAGGGTGGTGGTCAGTCCACCTTCCCTAGCTCTGTAAATGTGTTGTTTTAAGCGGGTGAGTATGGAGTGTTGTGTTTCGCCAATGTAGATATGTTTGCATGTGGAACAGGTTATTGCATAAATCATGTTAGTGGAGTGGATGTTGTATTGGTGTGTGATGACTGCAGATTTTTTGGTATGTATGTTATGGATTGTTTTGAGGTGTTTATATTTGTTGTGTTGTGGTGTTTTGGTTGGGGGTTTGTTTTCTGAAAATTTGGATCTTATGAGCAGTTTATGTAGGTTTGTATTTTTTCTATAGGCTAACAGTAAACGGGAATTTTGTAATGTATTGTATTGTTGTTGGGTATTGTGAAAATTGGTTTTGATTTGGTGTAAGACGGATGCGTTTTGAAGGGAGAAGGTGGAGATCAAGGGGATTATGGAGGTTGGTTTGTTTTGTGTTTGTTGCGGGGGGGTGGGGGATGTTATCGAGGTGGTGGTGGGATCCACGGGACCCACCTGGGAACCAGAGGGCGTGGATGAGTGAGGGGGAGAGAGGGCCGCTAAGGTGCTGTTTTTAATGGACCGGAGGTATCGTTTACTGTAGTGTCTTTGGGTTTGGAGTGAGTGAAAGAGTGTTTTTATTGCCTGGTTTCTGTCGGTGGTGGTGGAACATATTCTATGGAAACGGATGATTTGTGATTTGATGATGCCCTTAAATGTGTGTTTGGGGTGATAGCTGGATTTGTGGAGGAGAGAGTGGGTGTCTGTGTTCTTGAAGTAGACTTTGGTGAGAGGTCGTTTAACAGGACTGGAATGGTTGTTATTGAAAAAAACTGTTGTATCTAGAAAATCTATTTGTTTTTGGTCAATGGTGTATTTTATTTTTATGGACGGGTGGTGGTTGTTTAAGGTGTTAATGAAATCGTGAAAGAGGGGTAGGGTGTGAGCCCAGGCCCCAATAATGTCGTCCAGGTAGCGGAAATAGAAAAGTGGTTGGAATTGG